>NC_057393.1:6994142-7280993 GCF_019320065.1 Cervus canadensis
GTAGGAAAAGCCGGGCTTGAGGAAGGATGTTCACTTAGGAGAAAGTGACACTGGCCATCCACACACCTTCCTGACTGCATTCTGTCACAGAGAGATTCATCAGTTCAGTAATTCTAGTTAATCAAACCAGATAGTGCAGTTTTATCTTGTATATAGCACCGATCTTCTATTTTGGTGTCAGTTTTTCAACAAGTATTAATTATGGGGAGGAAAAATGTTGTGCAAGATTCCTTACCAGTCATAGAACTGCTCTGCTCTCTGACCATCTAGAGCTTACAGTGCAGAGGAAACCTTCATTTCTTCTTCCATGTGTGCTCAGTCGTGTCTGACTCTTTGCAACCTCATGGACTGTAGCCTGCCAGGCTCCTCTGTCCATGGGATTTCCCAGGCAAAAATACTGGAGTGGGTTGCCATTTCCTACTCCAGGGGATCTTTCTGACCCAGGGATTGAACCTGCATCTCCTGCGTCTCCTGCATTGGCAGGCAGATTCTTTACTACTGCACTGCCTGGGAAGCCCTTATTTTCTTCAATCAGCCCTAAACCATCACCAAAGCTCAAAAAACCAAAAGGTTCTTTCTAGTACCCTCTGCAAAGACTCCCACAGCTCCCTTGATCTGTATACTCTTAGTGCAGCGAGTAACAAACCTAATGAATTTCACTGCAGCAGTGTTCTTGGAGGCTGTTGACCAAACCACATTCACAGCATCACCACTGATAGTCATGTGCCCCTGATAATGTGACGAGTCTGCAGTCTCCCTCCCCAAACCTCACAAACCCCAGACTAAGCATAAGAAGAGGATCAGACAAACCCAAATTGAGAGACATGCTACAAAATGCCTGACCAGTCCTCCTCAACACTGTCAAGGCCAACAAAAAGCAAGGAAAGTCTGGGACACTGTCACAGCCCAGAGAGGTCCAAGACCTGAAGGCTAACTATAATGTACTATCTTGGATGGATCCTAAGAAAGACAAGGGGTATTAGAGGAAAATTAATGAAATTGTGATAGAGAAGAGAATTTTGTTAACACTTTTTTTTTGAGATGGAGTTGCCTTCGTTGTTCATGTTTCTCTCTCCATCCTCTTCCTGTGTTGATCATCTCTCAGGCAGACTCATCTTAGAGCAATGAGGATGCTGCAGCTTCCACCCCTTGAGAACCCAAAAGAGTTTCTCCAGTCGACCGGACATCACCCTGCCTGGGTCAAGTGTTACTTCCGGGACTAAGATTAGCCGTCAGTCACTCTCAAACCCCATAGACCAGGAAGATTACTAGAGACTGAGGGATAGCGGGTTTCCCAGGAGGAGGGACGTCTTATGACCCAACCCAACTCCAGCCCAGTGACAAGAGGGCTTGAAGGGCAGCTACACATGGCCTGGGGAAGCGGCGTCACCACCACCCCTACCCCACCACCCCCGCAGCCTCATTTGTGGGATGGAAGTGTCTCTAACTCTTACCGACCCTCCCCAGTCGGTCCCCAACAAGGGTCCTTCCGCCTGGTACTGCTGGTGCCATTAGAACCAGGCCGAGTTTGGTTCAGGAGCAAAAGGAAAACTCTGTTGCTGATCTCAGAATGGAGAGGGATGAGCTCTCTCTAGAGGACAGGCTCTACCAGGCAGGCCGTGGGCGGGACCACTGTTCAGGGGCTTCATCAGTGGGGAGGGGAGAGAGCTGGGCCTCCAGGGGCGGGGCTCTCCAGGGGGCGGGGCTTTCCAGGGGCGGGGCCCTCTAGGGGCGGGGCTCTCCAGGGGTGGGGCCCTCCAGGGGGCGGGACTGTCTAGATCCAGCACCAGGTGCAGCTTCTCTGCACACGGCCCTTCGCCGCCACCATCTTGAACTGAGGGTCGCGTGCAGCCTTCTGAGGTGTCCAGCCGCAGCCTTCCGCCCACAGCCTAAGGGCTGAGGTGTCAGCGCAGCCCGTGTCTAACCGGGAGCTCTGGTCTGAAGAGCAGAGTTTGAGGCCTCTGCACGTGGCCCCCTGTGAGAGAGTGACAGCAGACTGAGCCCAAGGAGAAAAAGAAAATGTTAGACTTTATTACCCAGATTCTAGTTTTATTTTCTAGGAATTGTTAATGGACTTTGCTGGTGACATAACCACACAGGAACAGTGGGAAGATAGAGTGAGATATTCTTTGTCCAAGTGCCTAGAACGCGCAGATGCTCCGTGGATGTTCGCTTGCTCTGTGCCTTTCCTAGTCAGAGCGTTTCCGTGAGTATTTCTCCTTCCATTGGAGGAGTTAAGCAATTACTGTAAGGCCACACTAGTGCATTTATAGAACTGTGTTGCTGCCATGAGTCACTGTGAAGAATCGTTTATGCTATTAACCTGTGTAAATTTTAGACTTTTTAAAAATAGTAAGTTATATAGGTCACCGCGTTATACCTGTAACTAACCGCAACATTAGCTATCAAATTCTCATTGTTGGTTAATTTATCTTTAAAGACTCAAGAATGCAATTCACGTAATTACTACCTACGCCGTATTTCATTTATGGTCTCTGTGAGTCACGGATCTTCTTTCTATAACTGAAAACATTTGATGCAGTTAATTCAAGAGGTCTACCACATGTGTTGTATAACCACATTTAACTCAAATTGTAGAAACGTGTGTTGTGTTTGATGCTTGCGTCCTGGAATTCTCACACAAGATATGACATCCCCTAGTTACACTGGTTGGGGGCAAGAAATAGAGAAGCACTGTGTTCTTTCTTCATCTGAATGAAGGTGTCATTAATTTTTTTCTTGAGAAATCTTTGCAACGCATTACTCGATTTTTTTTGAGCTTCTGAATTACGTAAACACACCTTGCTTCTATTTGATTTTGATTGCTTGCTTGGCCTAGTTTCCCTGCAAGTATTTGGTAAAATCGGATAATTGTGTGTGTGTGTGTGTTCCGCAGTGTCTGAGCTAATCTACTCATGCTTGGGTTTTGAAGTGTTTCTATAATCTACTGTCTTTATCTTTTGCTGGGTTTTTAAGAGGATATTTTATTGCCTGTCATTACCTTTCACAGTAACTTCGGGGCACTGCATTCCAGCAGCCTCTCAGGTACCCAGTACTACTCACCCGGCCCTCTGTGCTTAGAGAGAATCTCATGCCTTCCCTGCAAGCCACATCTTATACCTCCAGCAGCTCTGCCTTTTGGCACACTTTAAATTTTTTATTCTAGATGAGTTGTTAAAGTTTCAACATGAGAGATAATGCCTTTTAAGATGAGGATAAACTCCCTGATGTCTGTGATGATATAATTTGCACGGTATGTTCCCAGCCTCAGCCTAGACACAGCACCGCTGACGACAGCCCGTCCCATATGGGTGGCTGTTGTGGGCCTTGAGAAAATTCTCCAGTGGGCTGACCATGACCCTGAGAGACCAAATCTGCCTTGTCTCTCAGAGGGGTGACAAGGTCAGTTTGCAAGGCACGTACTGAAATCTTTCCGTACAGATGTCTTGATTTGTTTCCTCATGGTGGAATGTGTCTTGGTGTTGTCCTTGGACAGAACCTAGTGCATGAGCATGTCACCAGATTCAGGCAGCACATCTGCCTCAGTTCTGTGCTGGCCTGATGGGCTTTGCTGCCCTAAGGATGACATCCAGATGAGTTCCACAAACATTCCTTGACCACCTACTGTGTACCAACCACCACAGAACTGGCTGTGGTACAGAAATAAGAAAAGACTCCTGTAAGGAGCTGGCATCCTAATCTATTAGCTTGAAATCTGGCATTTCTGTCCTCATTCATTCATTCATTCAGGAAACATGTGTTGTGTCCTTGCTGTAGGCCAGGCACTGGGCTAGGAGTTGTGGATGCAGTGGTGAGTGAGGCACACAAGACATGGTCCCCACCTTTATAGTTAAAATCTAGCCCTTTTTCTAGGTTAGAAAAAGATGCAGCAGAAACTAGCTTAATTTACAGCACTAACCATGCAGGCAGCATGCAGTTTTAAAAAATAACCTTCAAGGAAAAATCAAAATGACTCCTTCCAATCTCTCATAGCCTGATGACCATGAAACTGTTGCTGCTGCTTCAGTGTCTCAAGGTAAATGCAAACCTCTCTCCCTCAGTCTCTCATTGATAGAATATACCTGGATTTCTGTTTATATCTCATCAAGTGGAAAGAGTGTTGAACTACTATTTAGCTGCTCTATCCTAGGAGGGTGCTGTCTGTGGTTTTATTTTGTGACCAGAAAATATTGTTCACTGCACAAATGGATAGGAAACCAAGCACTTTCCCAGTTTTTTGTTTTTGTTTTTGTTTTTTAAGATAGATTGAGGGAGAAAGCAGCAAAGAGACTTTTTAGACTTCATGGAACTTGGTTATTTTAAACTACTATTAGGTTTATCCACCAGATTAATTGGGTGTATAATAGGGCTTTTTGACCAAAGTTGGCATTTGGTTATAAATAATGCTCTTTAAAGCATGAAGTGCATATGATTATGGAGGAAATAGTTCACTGGAGTAGTTTATCCTGTTGTTTTCTCTAAGATAGTGGTTCTCAAATGGGGGCAGTTCTCCCCCTGGGGGACTTTGGCAATGTCTGGAGACATTTTTGGTTGTCATAACCGAGGAAGCAGGTGCTATCAACAACTAATGGACAGAGGCCAGGGACACTGCTAAACATCCCGTGATGCATAGCATAGCCCACACAACAAAGAATTATCTGGCCCCAAATGTCACCAGTTCCAAGGTTGAGAAAGCCTCTTTTAAAATAATCCCACTGTAGAGACAGTGCTACCTGTGATGTGGGGGCTAAGTTGCCAAAACCAGAGGAATTTTGTGAAAGCGAGTCCAGCTTTCTCCCCCTGCTCTCTGATTATCTTCTTTTGTCTATTTACCCATCATTTAGTTCCCTTGTGTTATGAAGCTTTTTGTGTGTGTGTTTTTTTTTATGGACTTAACTATATGAGCTTTTCATTGCCCATTCTAAAATCGTGACTGGTTGTAATGTAAATTGTATAACACATCTCTCTGCAGCTTCAGATTCCGCAACTTAAACCTCCTAGGCTGCTTATCTGTCTTCCACCACCTACCTGCGTTTTATGCACTGCACTTGGCATTCTTGATTGTTCCTTTCATATTAATTTCAATGGTGCCTGGAGGGTACCTCTCACCATATAATAGGTTGCTTTGTGAACAATTCCAGTAAGAGAACCATTCTGCCCAAACAGTGAGATACTCTGGAATGTAAAAAAGATACCCCTCAGTGTATCATTCTCATTTCTAGCATAGCAGTGTATTCTGCAATTGTATTGAAATTAAAATGAAGATGAATTATTTGTTTCCCCTTTCACTTTAAAAGTGCCCCCACCGTTTCAGGTAACACTCTCAGCCATATGAAACAGTTAGAGCTTGAAAGTTACTGTTGGACATGGATGAATATTTATTTTGTACTTAAACTTGCAAATCATTAAGTATCCCTTGTCCGGAGATCATTATTTTCATCATAATAGACTTCTGTTACATTCCAGTTCTTCCAGCCTTTGATTGACCATTTGGAATATGACAGTTGTTTGTCGCATTTCGTTTGGCCGCAGCTTCCCTTAGTTCATTTGCGACTGTCCCTCGAGCGTCGTTTGCTTTCAGTGCTGTCTAAAGAAACTCGCCTCTGTCTTTTCAGAAATCTTTGTCCTGATGGGAAAACTAAAAAGACTTTCTCAAAATGGTGTTGTTGTTGTTTGATGCAATGCCTTTAGTTAGCAGGGAAAGTGGGACATTTAGGATTTTCAAAGATGTTGAGTTAGAGCTGTTCACTTGAATATCAAGTCTGTTACAGCACAGGACCCATTGGCATCTCTGTCCTTTCTGTGGCTTAAGAAAAGGCACAGCAAAAAACTAAAACCAACAGTCTAATATTTTCAAGTTGGGTCTTTACTTTGCAGAAAGGCTCTGTCACCACCTACCTCTGTGGTCCCTGAGTTTAAGCCTGTAATTTAAAGTGAGTTTGGACACCAGTGGCCTTGTGGACCCTGCACCCTTGGCTGCCCAGCATCCCACTGCATGTCCAGGAACTGGTGTTTCTTCCTCTGAACTGTGATGCCATCTTCCGCCTCCAGGTCTGATGCATCTTCCTACACAGCCACTGCTGGGCTGGCTCCCGCCTGTTGTGCCATCCTTAATGTACGCTGTATTTTAGGCCTGAGTGGTCATCTTAAAACTTCGATTGCCTCACTTCTTGCAAATATCAGAAAAACAAAGACCAAAATCCCTCTAGCTTGCCCATGCAGGCCTTCTGAATTTGGGCCCTAAGACTGATTTTCTTCTCCAGGTTTCATTTACCTGCAATCCTGGAACACTTAGTTTCAGGCAAGCATCTTTATTCTCAGTCCTACAAAAATGCCTTTCACTTTCTTATCATTGCCCCCCACCAGCAATGAGTCATTCTTCATGAAAATCCTGTGAAAATTCAGATGTAACCTTCATGAGCTTTCCTTGATCACCCCAGTTAAAAGAGGAACATCTTCCATTGAAATTAATTTATAGGTCACTTATTCTTACTACTTGCTTCATTGAATTCAGGTCTCTACTCCAATGGTCCTGCTTCAGAAAGCCTTTCCCTTTTAAAATAGCACCCCGATCATTTTCTATCCCTTTATACTTTTTAATCTTCCACTAAAAAGTAAACTTCATGAGGTGAAAGATTTTATCTGTCTGGTTCACCACTCAGGTTCACAGCACCTGGAATAGACCCTCAAAGTGTATTTGTTGAATAAATGTTCCTGGGTCCTTATTGTCTCCTTTGTAGTTGTCTTTACGCTGAACTGTGAATGTATGATGTCTAGATTGTGAGTTCCTTTGTTGGGAGGATAGGGGGTGACTGTGTCTTATCACTTTTGCATTCTACCTCCCCCCATTTCATCCCTCTTGCCCCTCCCCAAAATAAATAAATAAAAACCTCATGGGATCATAAACATAGTAGGCAGAGTTCCTGGTGCATAGTGGATGTTGAATAAAGTGTTGTAATGAGTCCTTTCAAAAAGAATATTAATCAGACTTCTGCTTCTGACCAAGATGAAGCAACAGATTTACTTTTCCATCAGAACAACTAAAAAAGCAAGACAAGCTATTAGAAGCAATGACTTTTAAGACATTGTACATTGAATAGTTAAGAAAAGAAATTCCTAAACTATAAATGATACAAATGAGCTTACTTACAAAACAGAAAGAGACTCACAGACTTAGAGAAAGTACTTATGGTTACTGGGGAGAAGGATGAGGTGGGAGAGAGAGTTAGGGAATTTGGGATGGACATGTACAACTGCTATATTTCAAATAGATAACCAACAAGGACCTACTGTATAGCACATGGAACTTGGCTCAATGTTATGTGGTAGCCTGGATGGGATGGGAGATTGAAGAATGGATACATGTGTATGTATGGCTAATCCTCTTCATTGTTCACCTGAAACTATCACAACATTGTTATGTGGCTATACCCAAATACAAAATAAAAAGCTTAAAAACATAAAAAAATAACTAAAAAAAAAAGAAAATAGGTTCCTGAGAGATAAAGAACTAATGAAGTGAGTTCTTTAAAAAAAAAAAAATGACCATTCTATATTAGTTGGATATTTATTTCTATGTGATATTTCAGTTTAATTTTTCTCAATAAACTTTAAAAATTTTTAAATTTATTTTTAATTGAAGGGTAATTGCTTTACAATATTGTATTGGTTTCTGCCATACATCAGCACAAATCAGCTCTAGGTATACATATGTCCCTTTCCTCCTGAACCTCCCTCCAACCTCCCACCCCATCCCACCCCTCTGGGTTGTCACAGAGCCCTGGTTTGAGTTCCCTGAGTCATACAACAAATTCCCAGTGGCTATCCATTTTGCACAAAGTAATGTATATGTTTCCATGCTACTCTCTCCATTTGTCCCACCCTCTCCATCTCCTCCCCTGAGATGAGTTCTATATTTGCCCCCAAATTTCTGCTTGGAGGAAGTTTCCAGGCCACAGCACAGAACAGGGAATCTGCAGAGGGCAGTGGACTCCCTGATTTTAGGAGACAGGCAGGGAGTCTTGGGTTGCCAAGGTAACTAAGAGACAGTCAGAGAGGAGTGTTGTAGAGAAAAGAGCTGCACAAAAAGAGAGCGCTGAAGCTCTCCAGAAGGTCCCACTTGAATATCCAAACAAGAACTGATCAATGAATGTATCCATATGAGGAAACTGCTCAAGGAAAGGGAAGGAGTCACCAGGAAGGGTTAGAGAGAATAGTGCCTAAAGTTCATGGAGGGCAGAAAATAGTGCATGTTCTCAACAGTTACAGTGAAAAACTTCATAATTCATGGAGTAATAGAGCACTATGAAGGGTCTTGCCTCAGAAGTGGGGTTATCAACCCTGGACTAAGCACATTTCTTTTTCCACCTAGTGCAGCTTGAAAGCAAGAGCCAAAAATATCAAACTGTCTCCAAATAATTTAACTGGGTCCCAGATCAAAGCACAGGAATATTTTTAGGAATAAATGAATCAGTTCAGTTCAGTCGCTCAGTCGTGTCCAACTCTTTGCGATCCCATGAACCGCGGCACGCCAGGCCTTCCTGTCTATCACCAACTCCCGGAGTTCACCCAAACCCATATCCATTGAGTCGGTGATGCCATCCAACCATCTCATCCTCTGTCGTCCGCTTCTCCTCCTGCCCTCAATCTTTCCCAGCATCAGGGTCTTTTCAAATGAATCATTTCTTCACATCAGGTGGCCAAAGTATTGGAGTTTCAGCTTCAACATCAGTCCTATCAATGAACACCCAGGACTGATCTCCTTTAGGATGGACTGGTGTTGGATCTCCCTGCAGTCCAAGGGACTCTCAAGAGTCTTCTCCAACACCACAGTTCAAAAGCATCAATTCTTTGGCGCTCAGCTTTCTGTATAGTCCAACTCTCACATCCATACATGACCACTAGAAAAACCATAGCCTTGACCAGATGAAACTTTGTTGGCAAAGTAATGTCTCTGCTTTTTAATATGCTGTCTAGGTTGGTCATAATTTTCCCTCCAAGGAGTAAGCGTCTTTTAATTTCATGGCTGCAATCACCATCTGCATAATTAAAAAATTGCCAAGTATACAAAGAAGCTGAAAAGTACAATTCAATCCATTGAAACTGATGGAGAAATGACATCAATGATAGAATTAGTAGACAAGGATGTTAAAACAATCATTACCATATTCTATATAAAGAAGATAGAAAAAGAGTGAACGTGTTAAATAGAAACATGGAAGGCATAAAAAATGAATCAAGTCAAACTTCTATGGTTGAAAACTATAACATCAAAGGTAAAAATACAACCCCAGCTAACTTAATTTTCCTATCATTGGAGTCTCTAAAGGAGAAGGCTGCCCTGATGTCCCAGATGGTAAAGAATCTGCCTGCAATGCAAGAGACTCCAGATCAATCCCTGGGTTGGAAAGATCTGCTGGAGAAGGGAATGGTTATCCACCCCAGTATTCTTGCCTGGAGAATTCCATGGACACAGGAGCCTGGAGGGCTACAGTCCATGGGGTTACAAAGAGTTGGGCATGACTGAGTGACTAACACTTTTACTTTCAAAGAAGAGGAAAGAGCAGAGAAGGAAAAATATTTGAAACAACAGAAATTAGAATTTTCTCAAATTTGATGAAAACTATAAACCCATAGGTAGAAGAAGCTCAACAAATCCAAGCTCAAGAAGCATACCACTGCACATCATAACCAAATCACTTAACACAAGTGATAAGAAGAAATCTTAAATAAGAAACAGGAAAAGGGACATCACACAGAGGAACAAAGAGAGAATGACAACAGATTTCTTGGTGGAAATAAGACAATGAAGCAACATCTTTAATATACTGGGGAAAAAAGGGAAAAAAGCCTCAATCCAAAATCTCTACCCAGCAAAAATATCTTTTAAAATAAAGGCAATACATACATCTATATACAAAAGCTGGATCAGTTCATCACCAGCAGATCTGAATAGCAAGAAATGTTAATGAAGTCCTTCAGGCAGAAGGAAAATGATACAAAATGGAAATACACAAGGAAATGAAGAGTACCAGAAATGGTAACTACGAGTATAAACATTAAGTTTTTTTTAAATATCATTTAAATTTTTTAAAAAGCTAATCCACTACTTAAATAAAAAATAACAAAGTATGATGTGTTGATAATACACGCAGATGTGAAATATATAACAATAGCACAAAGGCTAGAAGGAGAGAAATAGAAGTATATTCTTGTTAACTTCCTATGACAAATAGGGTGCAGTATAATACCATTTAAAGATGGACTGTGCGAAGTCAAATATGTACACAAAACCCTAAAGCAAATGCTAAAACAACACAATAAAGAGCTATAACTAATACACCAACAAAGCAGATAAAATGGAATTTTAAAAACAATTATTTAATCCAAAAGATGGCATATAAAGAGGAAAAAGAGAACCAAAATATGATAGGACCAAAAAAAAAAAAAAAAGCTAGATGGTAGCTTTAGACTCCCAAATGTTTGAATGAGGGTCTCAGCAAATCCTCTCCCCCAAAAGCAAAATAAAACCAGAAAAATAGTCACAAAGAATCATTTCAGGTCTCTAGGAATTGACCAAAAGGCAGACAGCAGATTGAGAAGTTATTCAGTAAAATTACTGAACCTTGAAAGGAACAGTGGGAGTCTGTGGAATTTTAGCCGAGGGCTACTGCCCTCTTCCTCTTTCCACCCAGTTCAACTGTGTGGTAGTTCTACCAGGATGTGGCAGAGAGGCTGGCTTTACTTCAAACAAAATGCAGCAAAATCTATGCTCAAGAAATACTGAAGGAAGTTCTTCAGACTGAAAGGAAATAATAACAACTGTAGCTCAAATCCACACAAAAGAATAAAACTAGTAAAGGTAATTATAAAAGTATAAATAAATTTTTCTCTTATTAACTTATTAAAAAGACAGTTACACAAACAGCAATTCTAATACTATATTATTGAGCTTACAGCATATAGCTATGTGACATGTGACAATAAAAGCACAATGGAGGGGATAGGAAATGGAGGATATTGGAGCAAGGAAATGACTCTGAATGGTAATTCCAATCCATATGAAGAAATGAAGAATAACTACATGATAAGTATGCAGGTTAATATAGAAGATTTTATGCATACATTTTTCTTCTTCTGTTAACTTCTTTAAAAGATTGTAAAAAGCAGTACTTACAAAACTATATTGTTGAATCTGTAATAGATATAGATGAAATTATATGCTGTCAGTCAAACAAAGAAAGGAGAAAGGAATGGAGCTATACTGGAGAAAATTTTTTCTGTTTTCATGAAATTAAGTTGATATTAATCTGAAGTATATTATAATAAATTAAAATATGCATTGTAATCCTCAGAGAAACCACTAAGCAAATAATTCAGAAATAGTTTAAAATAAACAAAGGAATTAATACTTTGTATTACTTAGTACAAATACTTAATACAAATACTTAATACTTAATTTATACTAGGAAATATCTGATTATTCCATGGTAGCTCAGTTGGTAAAGAATCTGCCTGCAGTGCAGGAGACCCAGGTTTGATCCCTGGGTAGGGAGATCTCATGGAGAAGGAACTGGCAACCCACTCCAGTATTATTACCTGGAAAATCCCATGGACAGAGGAGCCTGACAGGCTATAGTCCATGGGGTCACATAGAAAAGAATGCAGTAAAGAAGAAATGGGGAAACAAAAAGGCTATGAGACATAGAAAGCAAATAGCAAAATGGCAGCTATAAATTAAACCACATAATAATTACATTAAATATGAATAGATTAAAACATTCCAATCAAAAGACAGAGAATATCTGATGGGATTAAAAGCAAATACAAAAACAAAAAAAAACAAGATCCAACTGTATATGTCCTTCTACTCTTCAGAAGATAGTGATAAGAGAATGAAAAAATAAATTATGGACTTGGAAAAAATATTTACAAATCACATATGGCTAAAATAAAAAAGACTGACCATAAGAAGTGTTGGACAGGATAAGGAAAAACTGGAACTCTCACTTTCTCACATGGAATGTAACATGGTACAACCAGTTTGGAAAACAGTTCAGTCATTTCTTACAAAGTTAAAATTATATCTACCATATAAATCAGTCATTACACTGCTATATATTTATCTAAGAGAACTGAAAACTTAAATCTACACAAAGCTTTGTACACGAATGTTCACAGCTCTGTTTGTAGTGGACAAAACTGGAAACAACATAGTTGTCTATCAAAAGGTAAATGGATTATGGTGAAGATATACAGCTTATTTTTCCATTCACCTGATAGACATTTGTGTTGTTTCCACTGATACAAAGAGCTAACTCATTGGAAAAGCCCCTGATGTTGGGAAAGATGGAGGGCAGGAGGAGAAGGGAGCGACAGAGGATGAGATGGTTGGATAGCATCGCCGACTCAATGGACATGAGTTTGAACAAACTCTGGGAGATAGTGAAGGACAGGGAAGACTGGCGTGCTGCAGTTCATGGGGTCACAAAGAGTCGCACACAATTCAGCCACTGAACAACAACAACTCAGAAATAAAAGGAATAAGCTACTGATAACGTGTAACAACATGGATGAATGTTAAAGAAGCCAGACCAAACTAAAAAAGAGTACATACTGTGTGATTCCAATTATATGAAATTATACAAAATGTACACTAATCTGCAGAGACAGAAGTAGATCAGTGATTGCCTGGAGAACTGAGCTGGTGAGCTGGTGAAGAGAGGTGGGAGAGAAAGATTGCAAACGGACCTAAGGAAAGTTTTAGGGTAATGGATATGTTCATTATCTTAATTGTGATAATGTTGCAATCGTATATAAATGTCAAAATATCAAATTGTACTCCTAAACATGTTTACTGTATGTCAATAATATCTCAAAAAAAAATTTTTTTTAAGAAATACTAATCAATGAAGTATTCTGCCTCTAGCTTACCTACACCTTTGTCCTTCCCCAAAACAATTAACCGAAAGTTTCTGGGCTTCCCTGGTAGCTCAGTGGTAAAGAATCTGCCTGCCAATGCAGGAGACATGGGTTCAGTTTCTGGGTTGGGAAGATCCCCTGGAGAAGGAAATGGTAACCCACTCTAGTATTCTTCTGGAAAATCCTAAGGACAGAGGAGCCTGGTGGGCTGTGGTCCATGGGGTGGCAAGAGTCGGACACAACTTAGTGATTAAAACAACAACAATCTAGTAGCTATCCCTTAAATGCTCCTTAAACTTATGAATGAGTAAAAGAATGAGTAAATGAGCCCAGTTACCAACCTGTTATTTATCCTAACATAAATGCCTCAGTATTTTCAATTCCTGCTGAAAAAATGGGAACAAACAGTTTATTCTTTCAGGACAATTTTCATGTGTAGCTAGACATTGATTCCAATTTCAGAACACTTAAGATATGAGACACAAAGTAGCTTTACAATTTATGGCTCTAAAATTCGTAGCAAACACAAAGAGAGTGTCACACTCAGTGATTAGAGCTGTTCATTTTAGCATATGAAGGTATCCAAGAATTGCTTCTGCCTCCAACCCTATTTCTTAAATCAATTAATTGATATCTTTTAGACTACAGTTCACATAAGATTAATCCAGATGATTTGTGCTTTTATAATATTGCTTTAGTTACCTGTCAGGATTTAAGGTTCTATTCCAGGTATTGTCTTAAAAATAACTGATTATGATGGTTATACAAACTAGAACCCTAGGACAAGTAGCTATTGAGCCTATGAAATATTTATAAACTGTCTTTATTGTGGGTGTTTTCTACTGGATTTTAATATACATGTGCTATCCTTTGTCCAGCTTCTTCCAGATATTGGGCTCCTGCTCTTTAAAGAGTAACAGATGATTTGAGCCTAAGCTTATTTAAGTGTTAAGTGTAAGTAAGTGTTAGTCGCTCAGTCATGCCCGACTCTTTGCGACCCCAAGGACTGCAGCCCACCAGGCTACTCTGTCCATGAGATTTTCCAGGCAAGAATACTGGAGGGGGTTGCCATTTCCTTCTCCAGGGGATCTTCCCAACCCAGGGATCAAACCCAGGTCTCCTGCACTGCAGGCAGATTCTTTTACTGAGTGAGCTACAAGAGAAACCCAAGCTAAGTAAGCTAAAGAAAACTACTAAGCTTATTTATGTAGCAGCTATTAAGCAATCAATAGGATTTAAATTTCTCAAACGGTCCCTTAGCTTAGTTTCATAAAGCATCACTTCCATGCTACAAAAACAGCATCCTCCTTGAGAAAAGATCCAGATCATAATTAAATTACACTGACATTTTTATTTGCCACTGACCTGACACTGATGAGTTGAATCCACAGGATCTGATGAGAGGCAGTTTGCCTTTGCAAAAGAGCATGAGCCTTGAACTCATGACCTGGGTTCAAAGTGGCTCCTCTACTTGTTACCTTAGACAGATCTCCATCTGGTTTCCTTGTTAGTTTAGAAAATGGATATATATCATAAATACCTTGCAAAGTTCTTTTAAAGAAGAAGATAAAAATTATTTTAAAATACCAGCATGGTGCTTAGTATAGAGTGGTGATGGTTTAGTCGCTAAGTCATGTCCGACTCTTGTGACCCCATAGACTGTACACTAGGCTCCTCTGTGCATGGGATTCTCAAGGCAAGAATACTGGAGTGGGTTGCCATTTCCTTCTCCAGGGGATCTTCCTGACCCAAAATCGAACCCAGGTCTCCTGCATTTCAGGCAGATTCTTTACCAACTGAGGTATGAGGGAAGCCCAGAATGAATGTCTTGAAAGAATGTGTGCTTAGTTGTGTCTGACTCTTTGTGACCCCATAGACTGTAGACTGCCAGGCTCCTCTGATCATGGAATTCTCCAGGCAAGAATACTGGAGTGGGCAGCTATTTCCTTCTCCAGGGGATCTTTCCGACCCAGGAATCAAACCCAGGTCTCTTGCATTGGCAGGCAGATTCTTTACCTCTGAGCCACCTGGGAAACCTAGTATAGAGTACAGAGTAGGCACCCGACAAATCAAACAGTTCAATTCAGTTGCTCAGTTGTGTCCAACTCTTTGCAACCCCGTGGACTGCAGCATGCCAGTCTTCCCAGTCCTTCACCAACTCCCAGAGCTTCCTTAAACTCATGTTCATCGGGTCAGTGATACCATTGAACTCATCCTCTTCTCCTCCTGCCTTCAATCTTTCCCAGCATCAGGATCTTTTCTCTGATGAAGTCAGTTCTTCGCATTAGGTGACCAAAATATTGGAGTTTCAGCTTCAGCATCAGTCCTTCCAATGAATATTCAGGATTGATTTCTTTTAGGATGGACTGGTTGGATCTCCTTGCAGTCCAAGGGACTCTCAAGAGTCTTCTTCAACACCACAGTTCAAAAGCATCAATTCTTTGGTGCTCAACTTTCTTTATAGTCCAATGTTCACATCCATACATGACTACTGGAAAACCATAGCTGGAAAAGGGAATGGCAAACCCCTTCAGTATTCTTGCCTTGAGAACCCCATGAACAGTATGAAAAGACAAATCAATAAATGTTAGCTTATTTACTTATTTTCATAGATTATTCCATTTTCATTTAGAGTAGCAAATATTAGCTCTGCTGCTTGCCAGCTGTGACTTGGATAAGGTGGGTCTCAGTTTCAGAATCTGAAAAGTGAGAATAATCTTGTTTTAAGGATCAAAACAAGATATTTACACTGAAGAGTTTCATCAGTCACAGAGCATTTGTGAAGGTGAGATGGTCTTTCTCCCTCAAAGCTTCAGCCAGGCATGGTATTTGCTGGAGATGGGAAAAGATTGTAACTAAATCTTAGTGACCTCACTGGGTGGTATTCCATGCTGAGTAGACAGTCCTGAAAAAGATTTTCACCAAAAACATATGAATCATTGGGCTCGGGTCTGGGTCTGTACTAGGCCCTGGGATCCAGTGCTGAACAGGCTGACAGAGTCTTACTCAGACAAAGCAAGGCTGTGGGCCCAAAAGGCGGGTCAGCAGAGGTCGAGGGGGACCAGTCAAATGTGTTCCCAGGTTCTGTTTCTAAAGAACTTCTCCATCCACCCTGTTCTTACCACCTTTATCCACTACCCTAGTAAAACCGCCCTCACTATATTTTTGCTACTACTTAATTACATGGCATTTACCATTCATTTCTAAATAATAATCATGAATAATAAGAAATTAAAAAGTTGTATTTTTACCCTCATTTCCAATGTTTTCTTTTATTGCCAGTTTCAGATTTTAATGCAGTGCAGGCAGCAAAGGTGGCCTCTGAGATTTATGCCTTTTGCAATTCGAGATATTATTTTTTAGCATAATTAATCTTTAATTTTATGCATGCTTTTTGAATGTTTGAAGAGAATGACAGTTCTCTACTTTTGTTTAGTAAATTCTATATACCTATTAGGTCAAACTTACAAGTTGTGCTGTTCTAATAACCTTTGGGCTCACTTTTGTCAACTTGATCTATAAATTTCTGAGAAATGTCTACTCTCATTTTTCCATATATCCTATCTCATCTGCTTCCTTTTATCCAGGAAATCACTATCACTGCTTTTTCTCCTCAGTGTTATAGAGTTAATATTTTTAAAATTATTTTACCTACTATGTCTAGGGCTTAGGGGCAAGATGAAAAATAGATACCTATACCCAATGAAACTTCCCTTCTATTAGTATTATATGGGTCCAAAACTCATATCATAGAAAGGTCCTGTGTTTGGGAAGGGGCGGTGAGGAGGTCTGCCCAAGAATCCTAGAAGAGGCGCTGCAGGTCCTCTGTGCACACTTGTGGTATGCAGAAGGCAGGCTGAGTTTGGGTTGTTTTTTTTTTTTCTTTTAGTAGTTTATTTCTTTATTTTTGGCTATACTGGGCCTTTGTTGTTTTTTTCTAGTTGTCACAAATGGGAGGTAGTCCCTAGTTGCGATGCACCAGCTTCTCATTGTGGTAGCTTCTCTTGTTGTGGAGCACAAGCTCTATGGCAGAAGGGCTTCAGTAGTTGTGGTTTCTGGGCTCCAGAGCACAGGCTCCATAGTTGTGGTTCTTGGGCTTAGTTGCTCAACAGCATGTGGGATCTTCCTGGATCAAGGATTGAACCTGCATCTCCTGCACTGGCAGGCGAATTCTTTACCACTGAGCCACCTATGGGAAGCCCCCACACTGGGGTTTAGATTATGGTTCTTAGCCTAGGTCTGAATTCATCAGCTGGGCCACCTTAGCAAGGTATTTCAAACAACAACAAGCTCAGTTTCCTGGTCTGTAAAATGGGGGTAATAATAGCAATGGCCTTACAGGGTTGTGGGATTTCATGAAATAATAGGTAGGAGGCACTTAGAAGAGATCAGGCACAATCAAACCCCTGGTAAATATCTCAGAGAGAGAGTTCTCCAGAGCATTTCACCAAGCAATGAGAATACAAGAACAAGAGGCAAGCTAGTGCTCTGAGATCTCTTCCTCTCTGCCTAGCTCAGCGCTGAATACCATTAGATGCTTAATAGATATGTTTGATTATTAGGCTGAGTAGAAATATAGTTCTTACACTTGAGGAATTTCCACTCTAATGGAGAAAAGAGAACAAACAAAAACCCCAATTCCCAGGAACACAAATTAGATTTACATAAATAGGCACAAATATATTGTACCAGTTACAGTCTGAGGGGTTGCTAGAATAATTAAAATAATCCAAACAAAAAAGGATTGGCTCTGTAAATTCACCTCCAACCTAGAATCCGTTATAGGTTCTTTTAAAATATAAAGATAAAAGAAGGCCTGCACATGGGATATAATTTAATATGTACATTTATTTAAAACTTTGTTTTATGAGTGTGAGAGAGAAGACACCAAAAAGGTGTCTTTAATCAATATATTAGAACAGTTCCGTCATGAACCAGCACTCCCTCAGCAGCACCTGAAGGCACGCTTTGTTTGGCCAGTGTTACTTTGAGACATTTTCCTCTTGTCCTATACCAAGTTACTTCTCAATTTCATACAAGCTGCCTGGAGACATTTGAATCTGTGGCCCCTTCAAACTATTCTGAAGTTGCCTTCATTCCCTTTAGAACTTGTAGAATCATTCTGTTGAATATATTCAGCTTATCTTCAGTCCAGTTCAGTCGCTCAGTTGTGTCCGACTCTTTGCGACCCTAGGGACTATAGCACTCCAGGCCTCCCTGTCCATCACCGACTTCCAGAGCTTACTCAAACTCACGTCCATCAAGTCAGTGATGCCATCCAGCCAGCTCATCCTCTGTCATCCCCTTCTCCTCCTGCCTTTAATCTTTCCCATCATCAGGGTCTTTTCCAGTGAGTCAGTTTTTCGCATCAGGTGGCCAAAGTATTGGAGCTTCAGCTTCAGCATCAGTCCTTTCAATGAATATTCAGGACTGATTTCCTTTAGGATTGACTGGTTTGATCTCCTTGCAGTCCAAGAAACTCTCAAGAGTCTTCTCCAACACCACTGTTCAAAATTCTTTGGTGGTCAGCTTTCTTTATGGCCCAACTCTCATGTCCATACATGACTACTGGAAAAACCATAGCATTGACTAGATGGAGCTTTGTCTGCTTTTTAATATGCTGTCTAGGTTGGTCATAGTTTTTCTTTCAAGGAGCAAGCGTCTTTTAACTTCATGGCTGCAGTCACCATCTGCAGTGATTTTGGAGCCCCAAGAAAATAAAGTCTGTCACTGTAGCCATTGTTTCCCCATCTATTTGCCATGAAGTGATGTGACCAAATGCCATGATCTTAGTTTTCTGAATGTTGAGTTTTAAGTCAGCTTTTTCACTCTCCTCTTTCACTTTCAACCAGAGGCTCTTTAGTTCCTCTTTGCTTTCTGCCATAAGGGTGGTGTCATCTGCATATCTGAGGTTATTGATACTTCCCCCTGCAATCTTGATTTCAGTTTGATCTTCATCCAGAGAATTTTTTTTTTTTTTGGCTGCGCTGCTTGCAGAATCTTAGTTCCCCGACCAGGGATGGAGCCCAGGCCCCAGAAGTGAAAGCCCAGAGTCCTAACCATGAACCACCAGGGAATTCCCTTTGATATTTTTTAAAACCAGAGATCTTTCTAATCAACTGTGGTGAATAACACATGATCAAGATGATAATTAATTCCATTTAGGGGTCAAAATGAAACATTTATAATGTGATCATAAAATCTTCTCATTATATAATGCTCACTATATACTAAACATAGATATTAATCAAAACATCAGTTTATCTGCCTAAATACTAATTTAATTAATCTTTATGAAAGAGCTATGTTAGTGAGCAGCAGAACTGGGATTAAAGCAGAAGAAACATGACACAAACTCTGTGCTCTTAGCCATGATAAGACTGTAATTATTTGTAAGTAATTAGACTGATTTTCCTGTGTGAATCGTAGACTGGTTCAACCTTGTGGCAGCGCTGGGATTCTCAACAGCAGACGCCGTAAAACAGATATGCCCAGTGATTGTCTTAGATGAGGGGGAATTCAAAATGGAGATATACACTGACATTTTAAGTTCATCACAACTGGGTTTCAAGGTTGTTGGGTTTCATTCTACTTTCTAGTGGTGGTTTCCTTTGGAAAATTATTTGGCTTTTCTCCTGTTTCCTTATTTATAAGAGGCAACTAGCATCTGCCCACTCCCGACTTTACGATGAAGTGAGGAATAATTACACACTGCGTGCTTGGTTTTGAAGAGCGCCATGTTAGAGACACGATATTCATTAATTGTGTATTAGTCCTTATTGCATACTTTATGCTCCTTCTGAGACTATATTCTTGACTTCTTTCACTGATGTTGTAACAAACAGTGGAATTAGTTTTCTTTGATCGTTGCCTGTAGTGATCAGATAAAATTCTTCCTGAAATATTTCTCAAGGGACACTTGTCAGAGATGGAGCAGCATACTGGATTGGATGGAGACTTGCTCACTTCCCAGAATGAGATGGAAGGCAGGTCGGAGAACTCAGTCACCACTGAGAGGAAGAGCTTTGGGGGAGGGTGTATAAAGAGAACAGCCTGGCAACCCCAGTGTGTCTGGGGGGCAACCATGCCTGCTCACTCCAGATTTGGGAATTTTGGGGTATCCAGCCAGGAGGATGGGTTCCAGTCAAAGCCTGGAAGGCAGTGGTCCTTGTCCAGGAGATCTTACCATGAACTCCAGGGTAGGATTAGGGCAAGATGCAGGCCCCGTGGAAGGGAGGTCAGCAAGAGCTATGCAGCCAGAGTGCCAAAGTGCCACCCTAGAGCGAGGAACTAGGCTGTGGAGCAGGGCAACCGGCTGTCACCCAGTAGGGAAACTGAGTCAGCAGCCTATTCAGAGAGCCTCGTGCCAACCACAGTGACGGGGGAAGGGGTGCTGCAGCTCAGAAGCTGCGTGGACCCAGAGTTCTACTCAGGGCCAAAGGGCTCTGGGGCTGGAGGCCACAAAGGCCCCTTTGTACAGCTGCTGTTAGTGTTGATAAGAACCCACAGGCCAGCCCCCAGAGACCACCCCCAAAGGCCAGCCCACAGAGGCCAGCCAGAGAGGGGCTGGCTCTCCTCTGAGGGGGACTGGTTTGGAGCGTGGGGTGCACCACTGCATCACACAACTCTGAGGCTGTGTCCTCACTGCAGTCCGTGTGAATTGTGTCCACCTCTCCCCAGCCCATCCCCTGCTGTCGTGCAGCACACAACTTTGCAGGCTTTAGGCAGTGTTCCTGGTCCATGGTACCTGCTGGGAGAAGCCATCTGCAGACCTAATTGCTGGCAAATCGGGAAGCAAGTCAGGAACCAGAGCTCCATCCATCCACAGGCGACAGGCAGTGCCAAGCGGCCAGACACCACATTGACTTATCTTTCACTTTGTCTTATCTGGCCACGGAATGAGGGAGAAAGAACTTTGTAACAAGAAGGAAGAACGAATCCTGGGGACATGGAAAAGGAGCTATGCAGATGCCATGCCTTACTGACATGATTTTCCCACAGACTCAATTCGCTTTCTGCTGCACATTTTTCATTATACTGATTTCTGATACACAAGTCTAATGCTGTTATACCCATATAACAGAGGTATAAAGGGCACTTTTTATCATGGACCTGTTTATTCTTATCATGACTCTGCTTATTCTGTACTTAGGCTTTCCTTTTATTTTTAAAATGAGTCCTTGAACATGAATGGTCATGGAAAATTTACTGTAGTATAATTGTATATAATCCTCGAACTTCATCCAAAAACAATTCCTGGGTAGCAGAGAACTGTCATATTCAATTGTGTTTCTTCATTGCAACAACCTTTGGGGGGGAAAAAGCAATTTCATTTGCTTCATTTTCATACAGAGTAGAAGACCCATTGTGCTTTTGTAATTAAGTTCCCTCCCATCAGGAGAAAAGAACCTGTCTATGAAATGTGCATTGAACCCAAATGGAAAAGTTAATTCAAAATAAAAAGCAATGATTATCTTGTGTTTATTAATGAGATAAATATTTAATAAAATATCTCTGTTTTCATCTTTCTATTTTAAAACATGGCAATTTAAAAGCATTTTTGGATGTAATAGCACATTAAGAGCTTGAGTTACTAATTGGATTAAGTACTCTGCATTTCTCAACCAAGTGCCTCTTGGCCATATCTTCACAGAAATAATGCAGCAATTTGAGTGACAAGAACCTCATCAAACCCCCTTTGCCTGTCTGGGATAAAGGCTTATCTGAAAGTTAGAGTCCTAAGGCAGAGGCTTCATGGGTTGTGCTGGGAAATTGTACGGTATTGTGATGTTAGATTTCATCAACTTATAATTTGGAGTTTGAAAACATTCAGGTTTTAGCAAGAATTTTTTTAGCCCTCTTGTACCCTTACCAGAAATCATCAGCATCAGTGGGCTCAGAAATTCTCTTGTTAGGAACCTGACCAGCATATCAGGCTCAGAGAAGGGCTGAGCCTGGTCCCCAATCACTGCCACTGTGGCAGGAGAGAGTCACTCCTTGTTTGTACCTCTACACGTCTTTGATCTCCTGGAGGAAGGTATGGCAACCCATTCCAGTATTCCTGCCTGGAGAATCCCATGGACGGAGGAGCCTGGAGGTCTGCAGTCCATGGGGTTACAGAGTTGGACATGACTGAGCGAATAAGCACAGCCCACAGCACACACATCTTTGTATCTCTCTTGTTCATGTGCCCATTTCCTTTTATATTTTCTGGGAGGCACCATAGTCTAGTGGAAAGAATACAGATTCTGAATCTCATAAGCCAGATTCAAATCCTATTTCCCTTCAAATAGGGTAAACCAACAAGCTGCAGACTCAGGGAAGAGTCTCAGGTCAAGTCCAAAGGCAAACCACTGGCAGAATTCCCTCTTGCTTGGGGGACATTGGTCATTGTTCTAGTCAAGCCTTCAACTGATTAGATGAGGCTCTCCACGTTACAGAGGGCAATCTGCTTTATTCAATGTCTACCAAGTAAAATGTCAATTTGATCCAAAAGTCACATTCACAGAAATATCCAGAACAATCTTTGCCCAATTATCTGGGCACTGTGGCACAGTCAACTTGCCACATAAAATTAACCACTGTGGGGTGATAGTCAAACATCTGATAGCGGTGATGTCACTGGCATCCCAAGTCAGAAGTGGTCTCAGGTCATAACCAGCCAGCTCAGCTGCCCTGTGTGACCCTGGACAAGCCACTCAATCACTGTGTGCCTCAGTTTCCTCATTTTTAAAAGGCGGGGAACAATCTCTACTCCTCAGAGTCACTGAGAGCCTTATATAATACAGCTGGCTCAGAGCTGAAATACATTTGAGTTCCTTTTCAGGGCACAGAGCATGTGTTTTCCCGTCTGCCTGTTGCAGTTATTTAAGTTATAGTTGTTACAGTTATTTTGGTTTCTGCTGAATTCATTTGCTATTACACACATCGTTTTTGAGCACATACTATGTGCCAGGCGCTGTTCTGGGTGGGGGACCTAGTATTGTGAATACACAAAGCAGAGCTCCACTCTCTGTAGAGTACGCTCCAGTGGGGCGGGGGAGGGCAGATTAGACCAACAACAAACAAGTAAACAAGACAACTTAAAGAGATTGGGGCTGTAAAGAAGATACCTCAAGACAGTGGGATAGAGGCAGGAGCAGGTGAGCTGGTTGGAGGCCTCAGGGAAGAGGTGATATCTGAGCTGTCCTGTGAACAGGAGGGAGGAGCCAGCCTGGAGATGCTCCCAGGGCTGTATTCCCAGCAGAGGGGACCTCAGGTGCAGAAGCCCTGAGACATCGAAGAGCTCAATGGACACCAGAAAGAGAAGAAAAACAGCATGCTGGTTAGAATATGGTCAGCTGGCAGAGAGCATTGGTAACTGAGATCCGAGACACGGGTACTATAGAGACGGGGAAGGCTGGCAGTTCATGTAGGGTCTTGTAGCTCAGACTAAAGGGTTGGGTTTTATTCCCAGTACACTGGCACCTGCTGGAGGGTTTAAAGCAAGAAAGTGATGTAGAAAGATTTTTAAAAGACAACACTAGCCAGTGTGTTATGAAGTACTGCAAGAGGCAACTGTGGACATAGAAGGACTAGTTAGGAGGCTCTTTCCCCAATCTGGGAAGAAATAAAGGCAACTGGGACCAGCTGGGAACAGCAAGATGGAAAGAGATGTGTGGATTGAGAGCGTAGTTAGGAGGTGGAGCTGTTTGTGCAGGAGAGGCAGGTGAAAGATGAGAGAAAGAGTGAGCTGGGTTTAGCTTGAGCAGGTGGTAGAGGGTGGAGCAATTCTCCAAGTGGTAAAAGCAGGAGAAGAACCACATGAGTTTCTTCCTTCATATGACACTGGGTGGATGAGTTGGGGAAGGATGATGCAGATTCAAGAGTTCTGTGTGGTCATAGTAAGTCTGAGATGCCTGGAGATGCCAAGCCCAGTGCATGAGCACAAGGGGAGAGGTCAGGGCCAAACATATAAGCCCAGTATCTCATCAGCCCCCAGGCAGCACTGAAAGCCACAAAACTAGGTGACATTAGCAAGGGGTAAGTAGGTAAAGAGTTGGAGAAGGAAATGGCAGCCCACTCCAGTGTTCTTGCCTGGAGAATCCCAGGGACGGCGGAGCCTGGTGGGCTGCCGTCTATGGGGTCGCACAGAGTCGGACACGACTGAAGCAACTTAGCAGCAGCAGCAGCAGCAAGTAGGTAAAGAAGACAGTGTGCTGAGACGGGTTTCTAGTGGAGGAGGGAGAACCAGCCAAGGAGACTGGGAAGAAGCCATCAATGAGTGAGGTGACCCAGAAGCCTCAAGAAGAGGAAAGACGCTTTCCAGGAGAGAGTGGTTAACTCTTAGATGCTGCTGACAGGTCCAATCCTTTGGCCACCTGATGCAAAGGGCCAACTCATTGGAAAAGCCCTGATGCTGGGAAAGATTGGGGACAGGAGGAGAAGAGGGCGACAGAGGATGAGATGGTTGGATAGTATCGGCTTAGTGGGCATGAGTTTGAGCAAACTCTGGGAAATAGTGAAGAACAGGGAAGCCTGGCATGCTGTAGTCCATGGGGTTGCAATGAGTTGACTTAGTGACTGAACAATAACAACTGGTTGGGTGAAATGAAGACAAAAAAGATCATTGTGTTGGAAGTTTGGAAGGTCTTTGGCGGCCCTGACATGAGCAACCTTAGGGGATCACTGGGGCACAAACACAGCTGGGGAGATAACCAGGGAGAGGATGGGGTGGGAGGAAGTAGACACATGCATTGACATGTCTAAAAAGCTTGAATGTGATCGGAGCAGAGCAAGGAGTCTGGGGAGTAGGGGAGGGCTCTAAGAGGTGGTGTTTACCATGGGAGATATTCATCAAACATGCCTAAGTGCTCATGAAGATGTTCCGATAGAGAAAGTGGTCCTGCAGGGGTAAGGGAGTGGAATTCCGTGATGAGGTGAGAGGGGCGGGGAGGCAAAACATGAGGAGGAGAGTAGCTTTCTGTTGAAGCAAGGGCACTTCTCTCACAGTGGAAGAGGGGAGGGCAGAGTGGGTCCCTGTGCAGGGAACTGCCGGGGACCAGGGGGTGTGCCTTTTTTTCAGGGAAGCAGGAGGCACTTAGGAGTTTAATGCATTTAAGGATCAGAAGAAAAACCAGTATAGCCAGAATATTGTCAGCAAGTGGGAGAGTATTAGTAGATGAGGTCAAAGATGTGGAGGGTAGCAGATAATGGATAGTGAAGAGCTGACATAGTGAACAGGGAAGAGTACTGAGGGAGTTGAGAAAAGAAAGAGTAGCATGAGATGGTTACTTTGGAGATGAGGAAAGGTGAAATGCCCAGGAAGCTTAGAAGGGTCATCAGGGAGTGCTGATTTTGAGGGTGGAACTAAACCCAAGAGCACGTTTCAGCTGTTGAGTGTTGGCCTGGGGTGAGCCAATGGCTGAGCATCACCAGAGTTTGTGATTGGCCAGGCAGGTGAGAAGATGCGGAAGTGAGGCAGGGAGCAAGTGCAACCTAAGCTGGGTGGGAGGTGTATCTGCCTCCAGAGCAAACAGATGAAGCTCAGAGAATCCAGCTGGAGGAGAGTATAATGAATGTACTATTTGCAGAGATGGGATGGTCAAAACCACAAGGGGTGAGACCAGCTCCAGTCAAAAACCACTCCTACCTCTAGAGCTGTTGGGGCAGACGGAGGATTGATGCCATCAGGCCCGGCAAGAGCTTGGAAGAGGGACGTCCCATGGCAGCTGCAACCACAGACGCCACCAGAACTGTGATGAGGCAGGGATGGGGCGAGGCCTCTCCTGCCCTTTACCTCTCTCTCGTCTCTCAAACATCCTGTCCATTGACCCAACTGGGAATCAGAAGGCAAGGAAGCCAAATATGTGCTCCCCAGAGGTCAGATCACAGAGCAGGAGGTTGGGGGAGAGGGTTAAGGAAAGAACTAGCCCAGGAAGAGAGAATGGGCAGGAGGAACATTATGGACGATGCACAAGTATCCTAGTGACAACCCCCAGCTGATAGAAGACATGCTGTTTGAGGCTGAGAATGGTGTCATCAATTGTTTTCCTCCCAGGAAGTTTAGCACAGGGTACTTCATGTAAAGACCCAGCAAATGCTGGACCCAATCAGATAGTTGATGTGATTAAGTGCTCAGGCTGCCTCCACTACACATGGTTAGTGACTTATGAGATAAGCATCACCTAAATGCACTGTAGGTCTCAAGAGCCCTGACTTCTTACCTTCTTTAAACCCAATAACCCCATATCTCATACTTGAATCAAGTGAATAATTTAAAGCACATATTTAAAACCTCTTAATGAACAAGTTAAGTTGCCATGCAAGTTATAATAGGAAAAAAAAAAAGCAAACAACATGCCTAGAGGAACAGGGGAATGGCCATATAAGCTATGGAACACCCCCTGCAGGGAATTTTTGGAAATGTATAAAATGATATCTACAAAAGATGTATAATAACAATAGTAAAATTATATCCTGTATTGTTCATTGAAAATGCAAACTTGTGTACACAATAAAATCTAAATTATGGAGGGGGGAAAAAACTGTACACCAGGAATGGAGTGGGGAAAATCCCACAAAACTGAGATTATATGTGTTTTTCCCTTTTTTTTTTTCTATTTTACTGTATATTTCAAATCCTCAGTAATTTTATTCCAAAAATATATCCTTAAGGAACCAGTGAGAATCTGGAAGTAATGACATCTTTTGCAAAAGTGTCCATGGAATTTGGCAAATCAAACTTTTCCAGCATTTTCTCTCTCTACCTCCATTGCTTGTGGATATATCTTGTCTTTTTGTACCTAGGATTTCAATTCAGAAAGTCTTGCTTCATATGCTTTAGAACTTGGCTGAAATAGTATTTGACACCTGAGATTCCAATATTTTGTAGCTCCAAACATGTCCACCCCAATATGGAACATCTAGTGAAAAATCTAGAATTTAGTTGGCCATTAAAGTAGGTGATTACTAATGTTCATGAGTTTCAGTGGATAATGCCACTGCATATTTTAAACGTGGCCTAAAATGAGATGAAACAGGGATAGGGTGTCTGTCCTGTTTTTAAAACTACTTCTGTTTGGCCTATATTCTGTTGGGTCTCTCTTCAGGCTGTTAGAACACAGTCCATAAACTAGATGGCTTATAAACAACAGACATTTATTTCTCACCATTTTGAAGACAAAGATCAAGGCACTGGCAGCTTTGCTGTCTGATAAGAATTTGCTTCCTGCTTCATAGCTGGTGTCTTCTTGCCGTGTCTTCACGTGGCAGAGGAACGGAGGGAGCTCTCATGGGTTCCTTTTACCAGGGCGCTAATGCCATTAATGATTAGGTAGCCTAATCACCCCCCGAAGACCCCTTCTCCTAATACCATCTCACTGGGGGTTAGGTTTCAGCACATGAATTTGGGGGCTGACAGAAATATTCAGTCCATGTGGGGACTTTCTTTGAAGAAGCACCAAGCCAGTCACGTGTGAAACAGCAGGAACTGGGATCCTTCTTAAGCTATCAGCTCTTTTAAAAACTTGATTGATTGATTTTAGGTCTCACTGGGTCTTTGTTGCCATGTGCAGGTTTTCTCTAGTTGCGGCGAGTAGGGACTACTGTTCACTGAAGTGTGCAGGCTCCTTATTGCGGTGGCTTCTTTTGTTGCAGAGCACGGGCTCTAGACAAGCAGGCTCGATAGTTGTGGCACAAGGGCCTAGCTGCCCCGCGGCATGTGGAATCTTCCCAGACCAGGGATCGAACCCATGTCCCCTGCATTGGCAGGCGGATTCTTAACCACTGGACCACCAGGGAAGTCCAACCTCTCAGCTTTTTACAGGCTAAGGAAACTTACCAACTCCAGGGAGCCTAACACAATCCACCCTGGAGATTCCTGGCAACCTCAGATCCCCAGGTGGTCCAAACCTCTTTTCACTTCTGGTGTTGGGGAACAATTGGAGCCTGTGTCAGCGTGTACCGAGCTCTCAGAAGTTGTTCCACGCCACATCCATTTCAGTGGATGTAACTTTTTGCTATTACAGCCACTTATTTGAAGGCACAGAATACATCTGGAATGGTTTTTCCAGGCAGTAGTAATTGATCACTCTGGAATTCAACTATTAAAAAAAAAAAAAAGACATGGCTTTAATGTTGAGCTCTTGTCTCTCACGCTGGACGAGAACACTCCTCATCCTGTCTGTGATGTGCTTCTCTTTTGTGTATCAGTCTGAAAGAATAAGACACTTTGGGTGGAAGATGTCTAGACTTCCAGAAACTTCCATCCATGCCGACTTCAAACTATCACCTGGGAAGGTTACCAAATTATTTACTGTGTGTGCCCTTATTTCAGAGTCACAGGAGGTCTGAAGGACCTTCCAGCACCACGTCCACATATCCGCTGCTTATTGAGCAGAGCTTCCTTGGTGTGAGCCACGTGCTGGATTCTTCTTACGAGTTATAGCATGTTGCCCTCATTAACCACCCTGAGTGGAAGGTATTGTCCTGATTTAAGGAAGAGGAGGCTGAAATGTGGGCTTCCCTGGTGGCTCAAATGGTAGAGAATCTGCCTGCAATGCAGGAGACCCAGGTTCGGTCCCTGGGTCGGGAAGATCCCCTGGAAAAGGGAATGGCTATGGCGTCTCAAAGAATCAGACATGACTGAGCAACAAAGCATGCACATGCACACACACACACACACACAGAGGCTGAAATTTAGAGAAGCCAAGTAACTCGCTAAAACCTCCCCAGCTAGTGAGTGACCAAAGTGGACCCAGTCTGGCAGAGTCCCAAACTCTGTGCTGCCTGCTTCTTCAGCACCCACCCCTGAGTGCCTAGGGCCCAGGAGCCCTGGACGATCAGGGACACGTCTGTCATCAACACAGTCAGGTCTGGGTCTACTTATCCTGATGCAAAGGTGTTCATGCCTCCGAAGTTCGGGGACCCTCTCAACAGGGAAAGAAGAGCTTATGCTGGGGGATTGTAAAGATAGATCACAGAAGGGGAGCCAGGTTCGGGTGCTCACTGTCAAGATATGGGGCAGTCAGCAGCTAGTACCCCACCATCTCTGTTCAGCGGGAAGGACTAAAGTGGGGTGGGGACTGTCAGAAGCGAGAGAGCAGCAATCGCCCAGAATCACCAGGCAGAAGTCTTGGGGGCTGAAACACAGCCGTGGATAGAAACCTTATTATGCAGCGTTGTCATGACCAGTTGGAAACACTGCTTGTATTTCATTGGAAACATCACAGTCTTCCCATCACAGGGCTGAGCTTCACTTTCTTAAATAAAAACTATATGGCTGACCCCATAGTAGGTATTGGGAATGTAGCAGGGAATATGAGATGTTCTCCTCCTCTCAAAAGGTTAGCAAGAGAGGGCCAGGGAAGAGGGACACATTACTGAAGGTGATTTGTCCCCACTTTGTAACCAGGCTGTAGTCCTAATTGTTAACATCTGCTGCACCCCTTCCACCCATCAGAAATGTTTGTGATGGTGAAATTAAAAGGGCAGCCCCACAGCCATTGCCCTGGTTATGAACTGAAATGGTCTCTCAACAGAACTAACAGAGCAGTCCAGCTGTATCTACCTCCCATTCTCCTCCTTATTGTCCCCAGGATGAGCTTGCTAATACCCAAATTGTTGTTCTGTTGCTAAGTCATGTCCGACTCTTTGTGACCCCCCTGGATCCTTGCAAGGGGGCTGTCTCCCCATCCCATGGGCTCAGAGCACCAGCCACACTCAGCAGTTCAGAGAGTGGAGTCATTTGTTTCATGTCTGTCTCATGCAGGACACCTTCACATGCCCCGTGAAGACAGAGATGGTCTGTCATGTCCACCCCAGCCCCATGATGCCTGGCATGGTGGGGACACTGATTGACACTCAGTTGATCCCTGATGTAGACAAATGTCTTCTTGACTGCATGCTCACCTCCCCACTCAGATACCTGCCCCTGAAGAAGCATTCCATGTATTTTCATCTCTATGTCCAGAAACTGGCCCAGAAGTGGTCACATAGTAGGTACTCTCTATTTCCTATAAAATGAGTGAGTGCACATTTTCCCTTTGATCACGCAATAAATCATTTTAGAACCATGTAAAGGGAGTGAAATAATCCTGTGTTCTTTTACTTGACTTGAATAGAAATTTTTAATCTCTCCAGAATTTCATCATTTTCAAGTCTCAGCAGGCATATGAAACTTTTGGAAGTTCACTGCTTTGAGTTTTCATCACAGTTCAAATCACCGTGCTCCATGTAAAATGGAATTTGTATTTCTTGATCAGTATGGGGACTTAGGCTCTCAAAAGAAAAACATGACATCTCTCACTGAAGACACTTTAACTCTACATCTGAGCGGAACCACTCCTCTCCTCTCTGAAGGAAGTCTTTGAAAAGAAGTCATTGAAATTACTGACCTAGCAAATAAACAGAGCTACCCTAGACTTAACCTTCATTACTGGGTGCATAAAGCCTGCATTCCCTATTGTCTGGGAAGGCTCACAGGATGTTAATGCCCTTCCAGCTGTGAGCCCTCCAGAGAGCAGGCCTTCAGCTGTTAATATCTGCCCACTGTCTCCAGCATCAAAACGCAGACTCCGAGATGTCTTGAACAAGTAAATTACTGGGGAGCCTGAGTATGTTCTTTAACAACTACTTGCTCGAGAGAAGCTGACAGTTTTAAACGGGTGCATTTCCAAGTGACCTCATCAGATGTTTCCATGAAGATGTAAGCAGCCTCGAGTCCAAGGAGCCCGCAGAGCAAGTGTGAGGAGCACCCAGGCTGCCCCGCCGAGGACAAGGGCTGATGCACACACCTGAAGGGAGCCCCACTGGCACGGAAAGTCGCTCTTTGGAACATGTTTCTTTTGGGTTTTTCTGTGATTCTACAGAACCCTGGCTCTTCCTCATCTGAGGAGTTAATATCGCTCCTAGTCAGAAGTTTTCCTAAAGTGATAAGATGAGTTTTCAAAAAACGTGATCCTCTCTCTTCCATCTCGATTTCTTTTACTTTCTCCTCCTGCTACTTGAACATCAGGGGCTTAATGTTTAAGATCTCAGCAGGAGAGCAGAGGCTCCAGAAGAAGAGAGGGCATTTCATGCCACTCTTGGGAAGACTCAAACCTTACTTCCAGTTTTTTAAAAAGAAAACTCTTCAAAACTGCTAAGTGTGAAGAAGTCAGAAACTTCTCATCCTGGTTTAATGATCAGACCACCTTGGCTTATTCCCATTCAGATTTAGTTAGCATTCTCAACCCAAAGAAACTGGCCAGACTCAAAGACAAGGTGAACTAGTCACTAATTGAGCCTTGCTTCTCTCTTCCTTAGGGTATGAGGTTAACTAAAAACGTGCCAGTGGCTAACTAATTAACCATCTAATGATGGTTGCTAGGGTCTCTGGATCTCGACCCAGTCAGTTCGGTTCAGTCGCTCAGTCGTATCCGACTCTTTGCGACCCCATGAATCCCAGCACACCAGGCCTCCCTGTCCATCACCCATGTCCATCGAGTTGGTGATGCCACCCAACCATCTCATCCTCTGTCGTCCCCTCCTCCTCCTGCCCCCAATCCTTCCCAGCATTAGGGTCTTTTCCAATGAGTCAACTCTTCACATGAAGTGGCCAAAGTATTGGAGTTTCAACTTCAACATCAGTCCTTCCAATGAACACCCAGGACTGATCTCCTTTAGGATGGACTGGTTGGATTTCCTTGCAGTTCAAGGAACTCTCAAGAGTCTTCTCCAACACCACAGTTCAAAAGCATCAATTCCTCGGCACTCAGCTTTCTTCACTGTCCAACTCTCACATCCATACATGACCACTGGAAAAACCATAGCCTTGACTAGACCTTTGTTGGCAAAGTAATGTCTCTGCTTTTAAATATGCTATCCAGGTTGGTCATAACTTTCCTTCCAAGGAGTAAGTGTCTTTTAATTTCATGGCTGCAATCACCATCAGCAGTCATTTTGGAGCCCAAAAAAATAAAGTCTGACCCTGTTTCCACCCTTTGCCCATCTATTTGCCATGAAGTGATGGGACCAGATGCCATGATCTTAGTTTTCTGAATGTTGAGCTTTAAGCCAACTTTTTCACTCTCCTCCTTCACTTTCATCAAGAGGCTTTTTAGTTCCTCTTCACTTTCTGCTACAAGGGTGGTGTCGTCTGCATATCTGAGGTTATTGATATTTCTCCCAGCAATCTTGATTCCAGCTTGTGCTTCTTCCAGCCCAGTGTTTCTCACGATGTACTCTGCATATAAGTTAAATAATCAGGGTGACAGTATACAACCTTGACGTACTGGTTATTTGGAACCAGTCTGTTGTTCCATGTCCAGTTCTAACTGTTGCTTCCTGACGTGAATACAGGTTTCTCAAAGGCACAAGTGGCGAGATAATAGCACATCCCCAAATCTGAGAGATGAAGTCAAGGAACTGCATACATGCAACTGTGTCTCCAAGGCTGTGACCATCTGTCCAGGCAATCAGTGGACGAGTTTGCTCGCTCTTAGTTTGATAACACTCTGTATTTTGCAATATCAGTTCCCCCAGTCATTTTCAGTGCTGGATAGGGGGACATGTCATCCTAAATCACTACTTTGACGTCACCCAAATAAAATATTTATGAATTTCTGGTTACAGCGCTTCTAAAACACTCTGTGATGGTCAAGGATAATTTAGAAACAAATTTCTATTTGTCCAGTCTTAGTTTTGGAAAGGGGTGCTACAGCAGATGGGCATGATATTTATGAGCACATTTCAATGCTGTGGAATCCCATGGTATCCTAGCTTATTACAAGGCTGATGCTGGACACAGAGTAGCTGTTCACTAAATGCTTGTGCAGTTGGCACTGAGTAGATAGACCATGGGTCACAACCTGTCCTGTTGCACCTGTCGTGCATAGAACAAGTATCACATACAGCTCACCCAGGAGGTGGGGGTTGAGGCAGCCCACAAAGGTTAGCAAATATTCTGCTCCCCACCCACTGGAGCTATACAAATTAAAGATTTTAAATGCAAATAAAGTAATTATATTTTATACTTGAATAATGGACAGTAACTGATTAATACATTATCTCCATAAATATGTTCAACCGAAACCTTAAGCATTATTCTTATTTACTAAAAAAGTAGCCACAAAATTCATGTTAACGTGTACCATTTTATGGAGCACAGTAAAGGGTTGTATTTTTATTAACGTGAGTGACCTTGCATTTGTTTAAGGAAGTCAGTTTCCTGTCCAGAATTATAAATTTAACAGACCTTAAGGAAGAAGGTTGTGTGTGCGTGTGTGCCTGCTGAGTCACTCGGTCTTGTCTCCCTCTGTGCGACCCCATGGACTGCAGTCCTCCAGGCTCCTCTGTCTGTGGGTTTCTCCAGGAACGAAACTGGAATGGGCTGCCATTTCCTTCTCCAGGGGATCTTCCCGACCCAGGGATTGAACCTGTGTCTTCTGCATTGCAGGTAAATTCTATCCCTACTGAGCCGCCTGGCAAATCCCTGAGGAATAAGCTTATTAGTATCTAACTCATATGGTGCAAGAAATATCACAAGTTAAATGTAATGTCCCAAAGCCAGATATTGGTTAAATACAAAATATTTTAAAAATCACTTCTAATATTTAGATGTCAAACAGGATAATACATGCTGATTGTATTTTTATTTGGTTTATTTTGCGTAGGGATGAGTTTAAAACCAAATGGAGTGAGAGTGGGGAGAAGCAATTTAAGAAAATCAACATATTAAAAGGCACCTACCATGAGTGCAGTAAATACATTATTCAGCAGCAAGTTAGCGAGGCTGTATTTGCTTCTGAAGTTCTTACCAGAAAGAATGCTTTCTCCCTTAATCTGTCGTCTGCTGCCTGACTTTACCCAAGCAGTTGTGACTTATTCTACTGATCAAACAGGCTGAGCAAGATGATTATCTATGCATGGATGCTTCGGTGTAAAAGACATCTCGGGAGCAGTTCAACTTTCTAATTTTTAAAAACAAAAGGGGCAAAAGACAGGGGGGAGTGGAGCCACAGTGCTTAATATCCAACTAATGAAATGCTAACACACACAAATAAATTTTGAAAGAACACAAACATTTCTTTGAAATTAGTGATACCTCTTCCATTGCCTTAAAAAAATGGAAGATTGAAACGTGTATCGCGATGTTTACTATGTTTAATTTTCAATTGTTTCTTTGATGTCTCAGATAGAAAGATTTGCACCTGCAAAGAAAAAAGGCTCTGAACAGATTGCAAACACTCTGCAAACACTTCATCAGGAATGTTAGTTGTCAGCATACCCCCAGCACAAGGGAGCCTTGATGATATCTTATATGCCTTTGACTCCTTTTGATTAATAAATGCAAACAATTTTTCTCAGTAACCTCTGTTGCAATCTATGCATGACAATCAGGGACAACCTCTGGTGAGGGGAGGCACTGAAGTCTGTTTTCGCTTCTTCGGCTGCAGAATAAATAGTTGATGTTTAATGCCTTTTGACAATTAGAGAATGAAGTCTCTGCAGCTATGCAATTTCAGCAACTGTTTATTATTTCTGTTCCCTGCAATGAAGGATCAATGTTTACGATAATTTTAACTCCACTCTGGGTGGACAATTTGATTATTTCTTTCCCAGAGTTTCATGTCCTCTTTTATTGAATCTTGGGTGCAAATATCATTGGCTTTTCACAAAATGGATTTGTGATGTTTCCATCAAAACAATGTATTGAATGGGCATTATAAGGAAACCAAGTGTGACTCTCATGGAATATTCCATTGTTACTTCCCAAGACAAAGACAGCAGCTGAAACCTGCGAGAGAGTCAAGTTTGGTCCCGCTCTAAGCCCCATGGTTTTCCCTTTGGCAGTGCCTTAGCAAGATCCATGACTTTGCTGTAGGTATCAGGGCAGCAGGGCACATCTAGCCTTCTGGAATTGCAGAGTCTAGACTTCTCTGCCGCTGGGGAGCCTCTGCACAATGTGGAGGTGGTGGACAAGGGCGAGTAGGGCTGGGGTATTGCATAGCTCCAGGAGACATGTCCCAGGGAATCTGAACAGATCAGTGGCCTGAGGCTGTGCAATGCACTCAGAGCTCTGGCAGATCTGTGTAAAGTTCAAGAGGTCAGGCATGCCAAGCAGGCCAGGGTACAGAGGGGAAAGCCTGAACCTTAGAGACTCTGGTGTACATGGGTCTGGATCCAGGGTAGTAACGCTATGGCTTCTACCAGTCGTCCACTCATCTTTCCCTCACTTAGTGATTCTTTCCAGTGGTCATGTCTGAATGTGAGAGCTGGACCATAAAGAAAGCTGGGCGCCAAAGAATCGATGCTTTTGAACTGTGGTGTTGGAGAAGACTCTTGAGAGTCCCTTGGGCTGCAAGGAGATCCAACCAGTCCATCCTAAAGGAAATCAGTCCTGAATATTCATTGGAAGCACTGATGCTGAAGCTGAAACTCCAATACTTTGGCCACCTGATGCAAAGAGCTGACTCATTGGAAAAGACCCTGCTGCTGGGAAAGATTGAAGGCGGGAGGAGAAGGAGGCGACAGCTGATGAGATAGCTGGATGGCGTCACTGATGCAATGGGCATGAGTTTGAGTAAACTCCGGGAGTTGGTGATGGACGGGGAGGCCTGGCATGCTGCAGTCCATGGGGTCTCAAAGAGTCGGACATGACTGAGGGACTAAACTGAAGTGATTCATTCAGTTATTCAATACATGTTCACTAGATCCTCCCAATACACCAGTCACCTGGGGCAACTGGGGAGAGCTGGTGGCCCAGTGGAAAGGAGAATGAGTTGGCACGTGTTTAGTCAGTTTGGGCTGCTGTTGCAAGATGATGCAGACTGGGTAACCGATACACAACAGAAACTTATTTCTTTCAGCTCTTGATACTGTAATACCTGCTCAGGTATTATAGCTCAGGACTATAGCCGGCATAGTCAGGCTAAGGTCCTCTTCTGGGATGCAGATAGCCATTTTCACCTTTCCTTACATGGAGGAAGGGGAAGGGAGCTCTCTGGGGTCTCTTTTATAAGGACACTAACCCCATTCCTATTGGCTCCATCCTTAAGAACTAATCATGCCCCAAAGCCTCTCCTCACATGAGAGACTTGTATTTCTTTTTCTCTTGTTTTGGCCACACTCCGCAACTTAGGATCTTAGTTCGCCTGTATGCATGAATGCTAAGTCACTTCAGTCGTGTCCAACTCTTTGTGATCCCATGAACCGTAGTCTGCCAGGCTTCCCTGTCCGTGCAATTCTCCAGGCAAGAATACTGGAGCGGGTTGTCAAGCCCTTCTCCAGGGTATCTTCCCGACGCAGGGATCAAACCCAGATCTCTTACATCTCTTGCACTGCAGACAGGTTATTTACGACTAGCGCCACATTGAACTCATGGACAGTAAAAGCATGGAGTCCCGACCATTGGACTGCCCAAGAACTCCCCTAGAGGCTTGTATTTCAACATATGAATCTGGGGTGGGGGACACACTCAGCCGTAACATCAGGCTGTGGCTGGGAAGTGGACTAAGGACTAAACCGAGGCCTGCTCAGGGCACTGGAGGCTTGGTTTGAGTGCTGGGAGGGAATGCTGCAGAGATGTGGTGTGGAGGGGTGGCCTGAGCAGCCCTGTGACCAGAGGAGGCAATGCCAACTTCTTTGACCAGACCAGGCCAGGAAGACAATCAGAGCATTCCTAGGGCCTGTGGAAGTTGGAGCATTAGGCAAATTACTGTAACCACTGCCACTCTGTCTTGAAACCAGGGACAATAATTCCTGACAAGAGACTGGTTGGGTGGCTCTAATGAAATAGTGTATATAAAGCAAGTATAAAAGAGGATATGCTAACAAATGACAGATGTAATGACTGATACTGTTATAATTAGTCTCCACTGGACGTAGCAGTTTCATGAGACTCTCACTTGGCCAAATACCATATATTCCTCTCCATCTCTACACTATTTAATTTCTTAGATTTGTCTTAATGACCTTGGCATCTGTATATTTACCATAAGTCAGCTCAAATAATATTTAGAAATGAATGGGGGTACATAGTAAATAGAGTTATCTGGGATAATAAGTAGATTTCATGTCCTTCTGATGAATTGATCCATTCATCTTATTTTCAAGGTGCTTTCTAGTCAGAAAAAGATAAAATGCCTGAGAGAAAAATAAGATGGAAGACAGAAGAATCTCAATTGTAGATTATTATTTCAGTTGGATGAACTGATAGGAAAAAGTACACAGATTTTATGCACAATGAGATGGATGTGCTATGAATGTACTGCTATCATTGGATGAAGCCGTGTTACGTTCTAGCCAGCAATCAGCGTGGCAGGGGTTAGATGTGAAGAGTGATTTCAGGTAATAAATACTCCATCCTTCATACCCAGAGCTGATACTGGGGCCTGCCAACACTTGGATCCACTGGCACTTTCTGACCCATGAGATCAAGACTCCAGGTGGCTCTGGGCAATGAGGGGGCCAGCCTATATGGTACCCAAGAGTGGGTCCCAAGAGATGTATTCTCCTAGAGGGTGGGCTTGGGAGGGAGTGACCAAGAGCAGGGACAAGGCAAGCTTAAGCTTGTGTCCCATCTGCCACTCGCTGTCCAGGGGCATGACCTTGCTAAGAAGGACTGAAGAGGCTAAATCCTCTCTCAGCCTCCAGTTTCCCCATCTGTAAAATGGGTGACAATAACACCCACCTCAAAGGTGGAGTTAAGATCCTTGCTGAGCTCCTCATCCTTACTCTGGTATACAGTTAATATGTAATAAAAGCATTCTTTTGAAGAAAGATGGTAATAATAATACTCCTGAATTTGTCCTGGTTGATAGCAGATTTCTACTCATATTAGAAGCTATGGAGATGTCTTTTTTTTTTTTTTAAAGATATTTGTTTGGCTGTCCTGGGTCTTAGTTGAGGCACTCGGGACCTTTGATCTTTGTTGCAGCACATGGCATCTTTAGTTGAGGCATGCGAACTCTGAGTTGCAGCTTGTAGGATCTAGTTCTCTAACCAGGGACTGAACCCAGGACCCTTGCAATGGGAGCAGAGTCTTAGCCACTGGACCACCAGGGAAGTCCCTGGAGATGTCTTTAGAAAAAACACTGTAAAGCAAATTTGAATTAATGAAACGAGGTGATGGACGCCCTAGTTATCTTGGATCTGAAGTAGTGAGTGGACAGCCCGCGTCCTTGTGCAGGCGGTAATCACTCAGGACCAGATGCATTTAGCTGATGCAGGTTTGGCCTTGGCCCGGGCAGCAAGGATGGTAGGTTTTGAATTTTGGTTGGGCCATTCTTGGGTGAGACTGAGGCAAGAAGGGAATCATCAAGGACTGTGTTCTTCTACCAGGTGTGCCCCCAGGGTAGAGAAAAACTCCATCTCAGTTCAGTTCAGTCACTCAGTCGGGTCCGACTCTGCGACCCCATGAATCACAGCACGCCAGGCTTCCCTGTCCATCACCAACTCCCGGAGTGTACCTAAACCCATGTTGATCGAGTCGGTGATGCCAGCCAGCCATCTCATCCTCTGTCGTCCCCTCCTCCTCCTGCCCCCAATCCTTCCCAGCATTAGGGTTTTTTCCAATGAGTCAGCTCTTCACATGAGGTGGCCAAAGTATTGGAGTTTCAGCTCCAGCATCATCCTTCCAATGAACACCCAGGACTGATCTCCTTTAGGATGGACTGGTTGGATCTTCTTGCAGTCCAGGGAACTCTCAAGAGTCTTCTCCAACACCACAGTTCAAAAGCATCAATTTTCAGCACTCAGCTTTCTTCACCGTCCAACTCTCATATCCATACATGACTACTGGAAAAACCATAGCCTTGACTAGATGGACCTTTGTTGGCAAAGTAATGTCTCTGCTTTTTAATATGCTATCTAGGTTAGTCATAACTTTCCTTCCAAGGAGTAAGTGTCTTTTAATTTCATGGCTACAATCACCATCAGCAGTCATTTTGGAGCCCAAAAAAATAAAGTCTGACCCTGTTTCCACCCTTTGCCCATCTATTTGCCATGAAGTGATGGGACCAGATGCCATGATCTTAGTTTTCTGAATGTTGAGCTTTAAGCCAACTTTTTCACTCTCCTCTTTCACTTTCATCAAGAGGCTTTTTAGTTCCTCTTCACTTTCTGCCACAAGGGTGGTGTCGTCTGCATATCTGAGGTTATTGATATTTCTCCCAGCAATCTTGATTCCAGCTTGTGCTTCTTCCAGCCCAGTGTTTCTCATGATGTACTCTGCATATAAGTTAAATAAGCAGGGTGACAATATACAGCCTTGACGTACTCCTTTTCCTATTTGGAACCAGTCTGTTGTTCCATGTCCAGTTCTAACTGTTGCTTCCTGACCTGCATACAGGTTTCTCAAGAGACAGCTCAGATGGTCTGGTATGCCCATCTCTTTCTGAATTTTCCACAGTTTATTGTGATCCACACAGTCAAAGGCTTTGGCATAGTCAATAAAGTAAAATAGATGTTTTTCTGGAACTCTCTTGCTTTTTTGATGATCCAGGGGATGTTGGCAATTTGATCTCTGGTTCCTCTGCCTTTTCTAAAACCAGCTTGAATATCTGGAAGTTCACGGTTCACATATTGCTGAAGCCTGGCTTGGAGAATTTTGAGCATTACTTTATTAGCGTGTGAGATGAGTGCAATTGTGTGGTAGTTCGAGCATTCTTTGGCATTTCCTTTCTTTGGGATTGGAATGAAAACTGACCTTTTCCAGTCCTGTGGCGACTGCTGAGTTCTCCAAATTTGCTGGCATATTGAGTGCAGCACTTTCACAGCATCATCTTTCAGGATTTGAAATAGCTCAACTGGAATTCCATCACCTCCACTAGCTTTGTTTGTAGTGATGCTTTCTAAGGCCCACTTGAATTCACATTCCAGGATGTCTGGCTCTAGGTGAGTGATTACACCATCGTGATTATCTGGGTCGTGAAGATCTTTTTTGTACAGTTCTTCTGTGTATTCTTGGCGCCTCTTCTTAATGTCTTCTGCTTCTGTTAGGTCCATACCATTTCTGTCCTTTATTGAACCCATCTTTGCATGAAATGTTCCCTTGGTATCTCTAATTTTCTTGAAGAGATCTCTAGTCTTTCCCATTCTGTTGTTTTCCTCTATTTCTTTGCATTGATCCCTGAGGAAGGCTTTCTTATCTCTCCTGGCTATTCTTTGGAACTCTGCATTCAAATGGGAATATATTTCCTTTTCTCCTTTGCTTTTCATGTCTCTTCTTTTCACAGCTATTTGTAAGGCCTCCTCAGACAACCATTTTGCCTTTTTGCATTTCTTTTCCATGGGGATGTTCTTAATCCCTGTCTCCTGTACAGCGTCACGAACCTCCATCCATAGTTCATCAGGCACTCTGTCTATCAGATCTAGTCCCTTAAATCTATTTCTCACTTCCACTGTATAATCATAAGGGATTTGATTTAGGTCATACCTGAATGGTCTAGTGGTTTTCCCCTGTTTCTTCAATTTAAGTCTGAATTTGGCAATAAAGAGTTCATGATCTGAGCCATAGTCAGCTCCCAGTCTTGTCTTTGCTGACTGTATAGAGCCTCTTCATCTTTGGCTGCAAAGAATATAATCAATCTGATTTCGGTGTTGCCCATCTGGTGATGTCCATGTGTAGAGTCTTCTCTTGTGTTGTTGGAAGAGGGTGTTTGCTATGACCAGTGCGTTCTCTTGGCAAAACTCTATTAGCCTTTGCCCTGCTCCGTTCTGTACTCCAAGGCCAAATTTGCCTGTTACTCCAGGTGTTTCTTGGCTTCCTACTTTTTCATTCCAGTCCCCTATAATGAAAAGGACATCTTTTTTGGGTGTTAGTTCTAAAAGATCTTGTAGGTCTTCATAGAACCATTCAACTTCAGCTTCTTCAGCATTACTGGTTGGGGCATAGGCTTGGATTACCATGATATTGAATGGTTTGCCTTGGAAATGAACAGAGATCATTCTGTTGTTTTTGAGATTGCATCCAAGTACTGCATTTTGGACTCTTTTGTTGGTCATGATGGCTACTCCATTTCTTCTAAGAGATTCCTGCCCACAGTAGTAGATATATTGGTCATCTGAGTTAAATTCACCCATTCCCAGTGAATGGTGGGATTCACTAAGTCCATCTTAGTTCGCTGATTCCTAGAATGTCGAAGTTCACTCTTGCCATCTCCTGTTTGACCACTTCCAATTTGCCTTGATTCATGGACCTAACATTCCAGGTTCCTATGCAATATTGCTCTTTACAGCGTTGGACCTTGCTTCTATCACCAATCACATCCACAACTGGGTATTGTTTTTGCTTTGGCTCCATCCCTTCATTCTTTCTGGAGTTATTTCTCCACTGATCTCCAGTAGCATATTGGGCACCTACCGACCTGGGGAGTTCATCTTTCAGTGTCCTATCTTTTTGCCTTCTCATACTTTTCATGGGGTTCTCAAGGCAAGAATACTGAAGTGGTTTGCCATTCCCTTCTCCAGTGAACCTCATTCCGTCATTCTGTAAACTCCATGTAACCCCTGGTAATAAGACCTGTATACACCAGGTGTTTAACTCCTGAAGGACAGAGGGACACCTCCTTCTGTCCTCAGGACAACCCCTAAGGAACTATTACTATTTCCGTCTCACAGATAAGCCTCAGAGAGGCTCAGGGACACAGAACAAGCAGTGTAAGGTTTGACCCCTGCAGGGTGGGGGTGTGTTCTGTCAGCCTTGTCCCTCCCCAGGTGCGTGCTGAGCCCGCCAAGGTGTGTTCTGACCGTACAGGCAGAGCTAGCATGCCAATGAAGACATTCCACAGAGGTGAGCTACATCATCGATTCTATTTTATAGTTATCAACGCCAGTGTAGTGAGAAATAATATTAAATGTATAGCAGTAGATAAAAAAGACCTTTAGAGGAGAGAGCTAATTAAGGAGCAAGGCTGGATTATTTAAAAGAAAAATTGTTCGTATGAAAGGAGATACCCTCAAACAGCCGACAGAGGAGTGAGGACGTCAGCTCTCCGGGTAGGACGAGAATGTGCAGCCTTCGCAAAGTGTTGATCTGGGACACGCCAGTAATAGAAGAGTCTGCGGTCATTATGGATTGAGCCCGCCACGGGCTCCTGGTGTGAACTTGTTATCGGAGTATTTTATAGTCCACCTGACCGAAAAGAGCAACTGGACTGTGAAATGATAGAGCAAATAAAAAAAGCCGTAAAAGAGCCAGAGTGATAGTAATGGGAGATTTTAAGTACCTGAGCACAGAGCAGAGTGCATTAAGTGGATGAAATAAAGCTTGAAGCATGTGTGGAAGAGGCTTTGGGGATGGGAGAGTCGGAGGCGGGGAGGAGGCTGGCGAGGAGGGAGGGGAGTTTCTCCGGAGGGGACTGTTTAGCTCGAGATCTAACCTATCAGTACCTAACACAGAAGGTATAATTAAAATCAGCATCTGCATTAGCACGCATATTCCCGCTGCAGGCCCGCCCAGTCCTTTTCTCTCGGCCTCTGCTTGCAAGAGAAGTCTGCTGGACCCAGCTTTCTGCATCCACAGGACGTTCCAGCACAGTCTCCAGTTCGTCCGACCCACAGCTCAGGCATTTTGGGGGTGACTGTGTTGGTCTCTCTGTCAGGTCCAACTCTTCTGAACCCCACGGACTGTAGCCTGCCAGGCTCCTCTGTCCATGGGATTCTCCAGACAAGAATACTGGAGTGGGTAGCCCTTCCCTTCTCCAGGAGATCTTCCCAACCCACAGATCAAACCCAGGTCTCTTGCATTGCAGGCAGATTCGTTATCATCTGAGCCATGGAGGGGACTGGAATTCTAAGATCAATGTCAGCACTGAGTCCTAAATTCAATACATTGTAGCTTTCTTCAAATTGCACTGTTTAGTGTATATTTCAAGTTTACATTACATTTCTGGATTATAGTCTTAAAACATGTTTTTGAATAAGTCTCAGAGTGAGTGCTTCCTGTACCAGTAAATTATTAAATGCCTTTCCTCAAGATGATGCCAGGTTAGTCAAGTGTGCTGCCCTGGGGGGCTCAGGCTGTAGGACCGGACACCCAGCACTCACAGGTGCTGGGGCAGAGGTAGGCCGGGAAGCCCCTTGACAATTCCTCAGTGACTGGTGACCGGTGATGAGTGAAGCCATGAGTGCATGGAAGTAAGGGAACTAGGGCGGGGAGAAAGCCACCGTCACTGCCTCTGTTTTCAGGATGGTTTGTGAACCGAGTTGTCACCGGCCCTGGGGTAAGCCTGATCCCAACCCTCAGTCTGGGTATTGGAAAAGAATCCCAAACCATTAGCCAGCTGGTAGGCCCAGGGTGGGTAGATGCTCAGCCCAGCTGCAGCTGAGAGTGCCATGCATCACCCCAGCAGTCCCAGCCTTGGGGCACCAGGGGCCCGTTTTGGGGAAGACAGGGGAGGGAGGGATGGTTTCGGGATGGTCCGAGTGCACTGCATTTATTGTGCGCTTCATTTCTGTGGTGTCACTTCCCTGGTGGCTCAGACAGTGAAGCGTCTGCCTACAATGCAGGAGACCCGGCTTCAATCCCTGGGTCGGGAAGATCCCCTGGGGAAGGAAATGGCGATGCACTCCAGTACTCTTGCCTGGAAAAGTCCCACGGACAGAGGAGCCTGGTAGGCAACAGTCCCTGGAGTCGAAGAGTTGGACACGACTGAGCGACTTTCTTTCTTTCTTATTTCTACTATTATTACAATGTCATATATAATGAAATAATTATACAATTGTCACTTGCCATTCACTGATCGAATTTTGATGTGAGTCTGCAAGCAGTTGCTGTATTATAGTCTCTGTGCAGTCAGACCTCTTTGCTAATGATAATTTGCCTTTGCAGCCGCTCCCCAGCATCACCACGTCAGCTCCACCTGAGATCATCAGGCACTGGATTCTCATAAGGAGCACGATACCTGGATCCCTCACATGCAGTTCTCAGTGGGGTCCGAGCTCCTATGAGAATCTAATGCCACCATTGGTCTGATAAAGGAGGTGCTTAGGCAGTAATGCAAGTGATGGGGTATGCTTAGTCGCTCAGTCATGTCTGACTCTTTGTGACCCCATGGACTGTAGCCCACCAGGCTCCACCTCTGTCCATGGAACTTTCCAGGCAAGAATACTGGAGGGGGTTGTGATTTCCTCCTCCAGGGGATCTTCCCAACCCAAGGAGCGGGAAACCCAGGGGCTTCCAGGTGGTGCTAGTGGTAAAGAATCAGCCTGTCAATAAAGAAGACACAATCAATGGGGAGCAGCTATAAACACAGATGACGCTTCCATCTGTAGCCCACCTGATTCCTCTGTCCATGGGATTTCCCAGGCAAGAGTGCTGGAGCAAGTTGTCATTCCCTCCTCCAGGGAATCTTCTCGACCCAGGGAATGAACCCACATCTCCTGCGTCTATAACTGAGAGATGCCAAATTCTGAGCTTGCAGATGCAAGAGGCAGAGTGGGTGGGGAACAGCCCAGGGTCCAAACCATCACACAGGAGCACCAGGAGCAGGTGCAGGAGGCTGGGGTCTCCTCAGGGGGCAGGTCTCACCTCGGCCCCAGTCCACTCTGCCCCTCTCTCTGCAGGCGTGTGATGACTGCCCTCCAAGGTTGTGGGGAGGAATGAAGTCCCCCCCGCCCCGCCATCTCCCATCCCATTCTGTTCAGTTTCCTCTGTTTCTAAAGCACTTGGTTCTAACACACCAGACTCCAAAAGACTGCTCAGCGTGCCCCCCTCACAATGCAAAAATAAAACCCTGGCAAAATATTATTTTAGCTATTTGTTCTGAGATGATGCTTTCCATTTTCAGGATGTTAATAATGGGCTCTGAGGGGATTTTTTTCCCAGGGTCCAATAACAATGTTATAAAATTAAACATCCATGTGAGTGAAGGAAATTGAAGTAATTATACTGCAGAATGGAGGAGAGCTTCTTCGTGTTCCAGAGCACCCTCAGTCCTGGGCACAGCAAAGTAACCCCGAACAACCACTCTCCCACAGTGGAACTCCTCTTCGGTGCCGGGAATCTACCGACAATTGGAAGCCTCATCCCTCACCATGTTCCCAGTTAGCACCCTTCCCTTCCTCGTGGCCCTCCAGGGCTTTGTGAGGCAGAAGCAAGAGCCGTGCAAAAAAGTTACGTGATAGTCAACACATCCCTGCAGGGACCACCCGAGGTCATCCCTGGCTCCACCTCCCATACTGAGTGCTCCCCGCTTCCCTGACCTCAGCAGCTGAGTAGTTCTAGGGAAGGCTTCCCAGGTGGCGCTAGTGGTAAGGAACTCGCTGCCAAAGCAGGAGATGCAGGTTTGATGCCTGGGTCAGGAAGCTCCCCTAGAGTAGGAAATGGCAACTCACTCCAGTCTTCTTGCTTGGCAAATCCCGTGGACAGAGGAACCTGGTGGGCTACAGTCCATGGGGTCTCAAAGAGTCAGACATGACTGAGCACGCATGCATGAGGTTCTAGGGTAGGGAGCTTTTGGTCCTTATTCAGCTTTGATTGGAAGTGTCACAGCCTCGGTGTATGATAGGCACTTCTTATCTGCGAAGCTAACTTTATTGTAATGAAAGCATAATGAGTAACAGGCTACTTTCAGATGCTAGAGATGAATGCCTTTTCCTACCTTTCTTTGTCTGCCTCCAGGACACTCATCACCCCAAAATATATGGTTTCCTGTCAGTCTGGAGGTCCCCGCTTTCCTTTGTCTGCCCATGGACACTTGCTGTTTATAAGATGAGTGGTTTCCTGCCATTTGGCCCAGGTTCTCCTTTCTCTATTCATATCTAGCTACCCACATGCTGTAACACAGTCTGAACTGAGAGGAGGGGTCGGGGGGTGGGGCCTGGGGGGGGAGGGGCTTCTGTCCGGCTCACCCTTGACTCCTGGGCCACCAAGGGTAAGAGGAGCTTCCCAGAGTGTCGGTTTTCCATCTTCACAGAGAAAAATATCCGCCTCACTCCTCCAGAGGTACTGTGTGTATACATGAAATAATGGATAGAAGTACTTTTTCAAAGCACCGTGCAAATGCAAAATAGTGATACCATTGTCGGAAGCTCAGACCAATCTGATATATTATCATGGTAGCAGGGGTCACACTGGAAAATCCATTAGTGGAGTCTTCTGGGCTAGAAGATTCCAGTTCGGATTCTAGCGCAACCATGACAATTGTAAGCTGCTCCACTAGTCCATATTAAATGTCCCTGTTTGCTGAATAAAGATTGTTTGCTTTGATGGCTCTTCATTTCTACTGTTGCTCATCTTTTTGCATAAAAATGCCTGTGCAGACCTGCTCCCAGAGCCTTATATTTATTTGCTTTGTATGGATTGGTTATCATATTTCTGCTAAGAAGAACAGTCTGAGGAATAAGCAGGAATGCTTTACCTTACTCCATGGTAACACATCCGTCCTTGGAATGAGGATTCACTCATTCATTCATTCATTTGTTCCATAAAAACCTGTGTATCAACACAAATTCCGAGCTATGATTCTTTCTTCATAAAATCTTGCAGTGTTTCTATTTCAAAATATTTTCTTAGATTCACTTGTATACAACTCCACAAATCCATTTATCAAGGAAAATTTGGGGACCAACTGTTGGTTTTCAGTCTCAGCACTGTTGATGGATCTGTTGGAGAATTTCCAGCAAATCCCTAGGCACATCTTCCGTGTTGGGTGCACTGCTCAACCGTTCAGCCGCACCTGTCCCCACACCAGGCAGGTTTGGCTTGGAGCCTCTTGTGAGGGGCTTCTCTCCCCGGGGAGAATGTCCGCTGGCCATCGGGTGGCCCCTGTGAACCTTCTTTCCTAGGTGGCCAATGCGTTTTGAGTCAAAAAGGACAGCTGGGAGTGGACGGCAGGTGAAGCTAGGAAAAGTCATGAGCTAGATTCCACCAGGAAGACCTGAAACCAGAGGACAGTGTTAAGTGGCCACATCCCCAGGAAGAAGCCAGGGCGGAGGATGGGGAGGGGTCCCAGCTAAGCCTTGAGCGCTGGCGGCTGAAGCAGCCATGCGTGTACTCAGTTGATGCAGTCATGTCCAGCTCTGTGCGACGCTAGGGACCCGAGCCTGCCAGGCTCGTCTATCCATGGGATTCTCCAAGGCAAGAATACTGGAGTGGGCTGCCATGCCCTCCTCCAGGGAATCTTCCCAGGGATCAAACTCATGGTGTCTCCTGCATCTTCTGCATTGCTGAGCTGCCCAGGAAGCCCTCAGCAGCCATGTTTAGAGGCAAGTACATGGAGCCCACCCTCCATCCTTGGGACATAAGTTAATGAGGGGTGTTTATTTTATTTACTGCTATGTCCCAAGCCTTTTATGGCCACCCCACGCATATCTTAATGTGCCAGCGGTCGCCACCTGGGTACCATCTGACATTTAATGCATCCTGGTGACATTTTCCCCAGCAGCCACAAGATCCTGAATTGTTTCAATGAACCGTTCCGTTTTGCCCACCCGGCTGCTGCCTTACCTGAGCCATGACCCAGAGGCAGCCCTCACTCATCCTTTCGGCTCGGTGGGGACCAGCACTGCCAGGCCCTTTGTTTTCCCGAATCCATGGCTGGGGCATCTGCAGATTAGCTAATGGAGGGTGCTCCGTCTTGCCAAATGTTAATGGTGTAAAATGTGATCATTTTGCTGACAAATGTAAACAGGTTTCATTCTGACTTGCGGTAGAAATAATCCCTCAGTTTTGCAACCTGGGAACAATAGATTTTGTTGATGTTGATTACTCCATTTCTAGCTCCTTCCAGTGATACAGCGATTCTTTCAATTGCAGCTTTCAGGTGATATGTGTATGATGTTTTCTCATTAGCTCCCTAATGATAGATACGGCGAATTCCATGTCTGCGTTGTACCACCTTATAACCACAAACGAATCTGTTAGAGCAGTCACTGCAGACACATCTCCTGTCTCACTCCTGCCTGCTCTGAGAAGTTTCTTTTCCTTCCTCCAAAGTCATCAAGAGCTCAGAGGTCTGTGAGGTGATGCTCTCCCTTCACGTGTTTCTTTCCTGTTCAGTGTAATCCACCAGGGAAATAACTTTTCATTTTAACCTTGGGTTAATATTAACAGTCTGAGAATTTTTCCTGAGAAAGTCATTTTACACACATCTCCACTTCTGCAAATATATGCAAGAGGTGCCCTCCCCATGTGGCTCTCATTATGACATTTCTCCCCAAATTTTAGTGAAAGAAATGTTTAAAATTACATGGGGATTTGGCATTAAATTCCACACTTAAGAAGCCCACTGGTAGGACTCTGCTTGATGGCCTCTAAATTAGTAATGAGGACTTCATTAATTTATATTGCATTTCTACTCCTGTCCTAGGCCCTGGGGAGACTGAGGGGAACAAAAACCCTCCTCAGAGAGCCTGCAAGCCAGTGAGAGACATAGAAATGATGATGTGCTGATGGTAGAGACAAGACCCTGGTGAGGGCTGGACGGGGCGGGGCTCCCAGGACAGGCGACCAGGCACCGAGGTCACTGTGGTGTCCCGGAGGGACTTCCTTGTGGACTGAATGCCGGAGGGTGCATGGGAGTGGAAGCCAGCCTGAGGAAGCTCCCAGGTCAAAGGTGAGCAGCATCCCAGGAGATGGGGGAGGAGGAGGGAGAGGGGAAGCCCGTGTGGGAACAAGTGGAAGAAGGAAGCAAGGATCTCCATCCTGGGAGCAGAGGGAGGTGGAGAAGGGAGTGGACAGTGAAGACACGACCAGATTTCTAGCTTGAAAGCAGTCACCCTGGATTTGGCTGGAGAATAGGTTGGGGATGTTCCAGATGGCGTGAGGGTGGCCCAGTCAGAAGGCTTCTTTAGGAGTACAGGAAGGTAGTGGTGGTAGCTCGGACTGAGGGTTTGGAGGGAGAGAAAGAGATGTGCGTGGATTGAGAGGACGCCGGGGAGGTAGGGTGGGCAGGACTTGGTAGTGGACGGGAGAGGCCGTGGTAAGGACGGCTCTGACGAGCTTGGCTGCTGCGACAGTTTATGGAAACAGGCGGCCCTGAAAGAGGACCTGGTTACAGAGAAAGACCGTGACTTCGGGATGTCTGCATGATATTTCAACGCCTCCTTTGGTTTTCTTTGTATAAAGTTCTGAAATTAGTGAAATTAGTGCAAGTAGCGTTACACACACATGTGTGTCTGCTGCTGATACACAGCAGTGGGCCCCGCAGGCAGGATTCTGGCACCCAGGGTTGGCAGGACAGGCAAGAATTCCCAGTGTAATTCCCAGGCAAAGCTTCCACAGAGGGAGCACCCTGGGCTCCGCAGGCAGCAAGGGAGGGCAGCGTGGAGCAAAGCGGGCGATGGTCAGGTCAGTGCCAGGGCCGCCTCTCCCCTCCTCCTCGTGCCCACAGGACGGTGGTGAGGGGAGCCCCTCACAGGACAGGGCCCATCTGGACCCGTCTTGTCCCATGTGGTGTGACACTGGCAGGTCCTGCCCTGGGCAGGAAGCCAGAAACTTGGGGAGGTAAGTTTATTGGGGGGGGGGGTCTTCCTTATTAGGGAGCCCGCCTGGGCCCAAGGATCAAGCTTTGTTCTCCAGCAGGCTTTTCTCAAGCATTAAGCTGGGGTGTTGCCGTAGTCACAGCGTTCTGTTCCTCACACCCCAGCAGCACTCAGCGGCACCTCGGTCTGGGCTTCCCTTGGATTCTTCCCGCTGCCTGGAACTCACCGCCCACCTGTCCCCCGGCCCACCGAGCCCCCGGCCCACCCTCCTCAGCCTCAAGGCCCACCTCCGCATCACTTCCTCCCGGGGGGCCCTCTGTGGCTCCACTCCCCCCGCCTCCTCCCCCTGGCGGGTCCCAGCCTTCCCCAGGACCCACCCCTCTCTCTGGCTGAGCTTACGTGTCAAGTTTGGAGGTTTCATGTATGTATCTGTCATCACTACATGTTACTGCTTCAGAGTCCCTCTGTGCCACTGGCCCTGGGCCGGCTCCGAGTGACAGTCGAGAAACCAAGAGTGGCCGTTGCTGGAGACAAAGATAGGAGGACAGACTTCAGCCGAGCTGATCACCTGCCCTGGATGCCAGGAGGAAGCATCTCTGACTCCTGACAAAGTGCCGCCTGCTCTGTGGGAACACCCCGGCGGGCACAGCAGGGCGGGAGGAGGGATATGAGTGCAGACCAGGGCAGGAACTGGAGGTGAGCGTCTCCTTGCAATTCCAGGGGGCTCAGCCGAGCAAAAGCCAGAAATTAAAAAGCATGGGGAGACTTGCTCCTGGTGGTAGGCGTCTCATAGAAATAGTCCCTGGGAACCTTCAGTTCAGTTCAGTCGCTCAGTTGTGTCTGACTCTTTGCGACCCCATGAATCACAGCACGCCAGGCCTCCCTGTCCATCACAAACTCCCGGAGTTTACTCAAACTCATGCCCATCGAGTCGGTGATGCCATCCAGCCATCTCATCCTCTGTCGTCCCTTTCTCCTCCTGCCCCCAATCCTTTCCCAGCATCAGGGTCTTTTCCAATGAGTCAACTCTTCACATGAGGTGGCCAAAGTATTGGAGTTTGAGCTTCAGCATCAGTCCTTCCAATGAACACCCAGGACTGATCTCCTTTAGGATGGACTGGTTGGATTCCTTGCAGTCCAAGGGACTCTAAAGAGTCTTCTCCAACACCACAGTTCAAAAGCATCAATTTTTCTGTGCTCAGCTTTCTTCACAGTCCAACTCTCACATCCATACATGACCACTGGAAAAACCATAGCCTTGACCAGATGGACCTTTGTTGGCAAAGTAATGTCTGTGCTTTTTAATATGCTATCTAGGTTGGTCATCACTTTCCTTCCAAGGAGTAAGCGTCTTTTAATTTCATGGCTGCTGTCACCATCTGCAGTGATTTTGGAGCCCCAAAAAATGAATTCTGACACTGTTTCCACTGTCTCCCCATCTATTTCCCTGGGACCCTTACTACCTTCTAAACACTAAGCCTCCTATAGGTGTTATCTCATTTAATCCCCACGACAACCCTGTGAGATATAAAAGCTGTTATCCTCATACAGATGAAACACAGAGAGGCTCAGCCACTTGCACAGGGTTACACAGCTAAAGAGTAGAGAGCTGGATTCAAACTCAGGCTTCCAGCACCAGAGCCTGCATCTGATGGGACCTTAACAGGAAGGGCAGTGGCTGAGGCACGTATTAAAATGGGAAAAGTCTTCCCTCCAAGACTGGAAACCCTCATGTTCTTAAAAACAGATTATGATAGTGCATAGGCCTTTCATTATAAAGGCTGACATGGTCTGCAAACAATTTGAGTCACGCTGAGCATAGATCTCCTTCTGAGAGAGAGACCTGGGTTTATGAAAGAGGTGAGAGAAGAGGTGCTCATGTATGGACGTGAGAGCTGGACCATAAAGAAGGCTGAGCGCCAAGGAATTGATGCTTCTGAACTGTGGCGTTGGAGAAGACTCTTGAGGGTCCCTTGGACTGCAAGGACATCCAACCAGTCCACCCTAAAGGAAATCAGTCCTGAATATTCATTGGAAGGACTGATGCTGAAGCTGAAACTCCAATACTTTGGTTACCTGATGCAAAGAACTGACCCATTTGAAAAGACCCTGATGCTGGGAAAGATTGAGGGCAGGAGGAAAAGGGGATGACAGAGGATGAGATGGTTGGAAGGCATCACCGACTCAATGGACATGAGTTTGAGTAAGCTCTAGGAGTTGGTGATGGCCAGGGAGGTCTGGCGTGCTGCAGTCCATGGGGCTGCAAAGAGTTGGACACAAGCAACTGAACTGAATTCAGAGGAGAGGTGAGCACTGGGTGAGCCAGGATTGGGGACTGGGGTGGGAATCCGGCAGGATGGGTCAAGCTTTGTCGGGATGAGACCATAGAAAAGCATGACGCTGTCCAAACTGAGAAGAAAAGTGAAGCCTGATATGAAGAACATGCCAAAACCAAAGAGAAGAGGCTGCAGGATAAGGGTGTGTGTGTTTCTAGTGTGGGCTCGTGAATGAGGCTCCCACCATTGGGGGCCTGGAAGTTGGGCAGGCATGGCACCATGAGAGCATTGCCTGTCTCGGTCCCCCGCCCGCTCCCATTCACATGTGACTCTGTGCTAGCCAGGCCGGGTGCGGGGCGCAGGGACAAGATGGGGAAAGTGAGGTCCTGTCTGGGGAGCATGCAGGCTAGATGCTGGGTGATTGTCACCACGTGGCCCGGACTTTGTGTGTATCAGCTCATCCATTCCCACAGTGAGGAAGATGCTATGATTCCCCTCCATGTTACAGATGAGGAAGCAGAGGCTTACAGAGGCGGAGTTACCCACCAAGGTCACACAGCTGACCATGGTGCAGCAACAGTGGACGGAGGGCCCAGACCTACGTGTCCAGCTCAGAGCCACCTTTAGAACTGCCATGCTGAGCTGCCTCCTTGCCTGGGGCACAGCAGACCACCATGTTCAAGTCCACCGTCCCATGAAGCCTGCTGGAGACCAGAGCCAATTGAAAGGCAGGGCAGAGATTGAAATCATCTCATGGAACAATAAGGCTGACGTGTCTAAATGCCAGGGTGATGAAAAGACGCTGAAATTAGACCAACAGTGGAGAAGAGCCATCATGAAACTCGGAGGTTTTCTTGGGAATCAGGTGTTTCTCATGCTACGATGTCATGTGAGGGAAAAAAAGAACATAGAAAACATTCTTAAGTTTCCAATTCCTATTTAGAAACATTATGTAAAGAGTTAGCACCAGCAAAGGGAAGTGAAAATGAACTTGAGAAGAGGCAGGATGCAAGAATTTCTTGGCAGGAGGAGAGAAAATGTGCCCAAAACACACACAGGTTGCGATGCATTCAACCTGAGTGAACAGCGTTGGGAAAGCACTCTTCCAGGGCAGAGGCAGAAACAAGAAAATGTACCAAGGAATGAGTAAGTGCTTCATTCCCAGAGGTGAATGGGGACCTATCGTGGAATGTGTCTAGGTTGTGGGGAGATAGCACCTTCCAGTAGGAGGAGAGCTAACACGGCGCAGATGTGTGGTGGCGGTGAGTTACAGGTTCCTTGGAAGAAAACTGGGCAGATGTGGGATTGTCTGAAAGTATGATTCAGGAGGAAGGTTGTCAGTTGTAAGTGAAGTGAAGTCGCTCAGTTGTGTCTGACTCTTTGCGACCCCATGGACTGTAGCCCTCCAGGCTCCTCTGTCCATGGGATTCTCCAGGCAAGAATACTGGAATGGGTTGCCATTTCCTTGTAAGTAGTGCATGATAAATTAGCCCAGCTGAGGGTGAGAAGGGCTTCCCTGGTGGCTCAGACAATAAAGACTCTGCCTGCAATGTGGGAGACCCGGGTTTGATCCCTGGGTCGAAAAGATCCCCTGGAGAAGGGAATGACAACCCACTCCAGTATTCTTGCCTGGAGAATCCCATGGACAGAGGAGCCTAGCAGGCTCCGGTTCCTAGAGTCAGAGAGTCAGACAGGATTTAGCGACTAACAGCAGTAGATGTGAAATAGAAACTTATCTTAGAAAAGCATGGAATTTATGTCTTTTAAAATCATTAGAGAAATTTTGGTTTGTTCAGGTCAAATGAAATTCAGTTCTAGCCTGAGAGTCTGGATATCCTTGTTTTCATAAAATCTGGATGCAATAACTAGGCTTGGGCAGAATTTTGCAGCTGTCAAACGCATGGGTTTTGTGCCTGGAAAATACAATAAGGTATCAGACCAGAGGGATGGGTGGGATTATTACTGTTGTATTGTTATGGTCCTCATTTTAAAGAAGAGGAAACTAGACAGCAAGAGAACGCAATGACTTTCCAACGTCACACTGTTAGTGAGGGTTAGAGGCAGGACTTGCTCTCAGGGCTGCTCTACTCCATGTCCCGTTCCTTCCCCGATATCACACTGTAGGTAAACCTCGGCATCTAAACAAATGCTCGAAATATGGTTTGTACATATGGCGCTATGTAAATATTTATAAATGACTTACCTATGTATGTTAGTATACATACACACACCTTTCTATTCTGGGTGTAGGGTAGGGTTTTTTTAAATTTATTTATTTATTTATTTTGGCTGCCCTAGGTCTTCATTTGCATGTGCCAGCTTTCTGTAGTTGCTGCAAGCAGGGGCTACTCTCTAGTTACGGTGTGCAGGCTTCTCAATGTGGTGGCCTCTCTTGTTGTGGAGAATGGGCTCAGCAGTTGCAGCACACAGACTTAGTTGCCATGGGGCATGTGGAATCTTTCCAGACCAGGGATCGAACCCGTGTCCTCTGCATTAGCAGGCGTATTCTTTACCACTGGACCACCAGGGAAGTCCAGGGTAGGCTTTTAGATACAAGGTAATCAACCCCTCTGTCCTAAGATTGGTCACTATTCCATTAAATACTTAAATGTAAACCAATTCTGAAACAAACTTGAATGACAAATTTGTGATGATAAGGATGAGAAAGGCTAATTTGTAAAGCATGCTTAGCTTTATCAAAGGCATCTATCAGTTCAGTTCAGTCACTCAGTCGTGTCTGACTCTTTGTGACCCCATGGACTGCAGCACACCAGGCCTCCCTGTCCATCACCAACTCCTGGAGTTTGCTCAAACTCATGTCCATCGAGTTGGTATGCCATCCAACCATCTCATCCTCTGTCGTCCTCTTCTCCTCCTGTCTTCAATCTTTCCCAACATCAGGGTCTTCTAAGGAGTCAGTTTTTCATATCAGGTGGCCAAAGTATTAAAGCTTCAGCTTCAGCATCAGTCCTTCCAATGAATATTCAGGACTGATTTCCTTTAGGATGGACTGGTTGGATCTCCTTGCTGTCCAAGGAACTCTCAAGAGCCTTCTCCAACACCATAGTTCAAAAGCATCAATTCTTCAGCACTCAGCTCTCTTTATGGTCCAACTCTCACATCCATCCCTGACCACTGGAAAAACCAAAGGCATCAATAAGACCATGTAAATAAAAGCACATATGGACACCAAATGTGACTACTGACTGGGTCATCAAATCACAAACACCACCAGGCCACATGGCGTAGAGCACAGACAGGTAAAGGAGACGTTGATGCAGCAGAGAATCCAAGTTTGACTGACAAGTCAATAGCCACTTTTAGTTCAGTGCTTTCGCATCTTTTATTCCCTCCCTACTCCTGCCACCCCCTCCTTTCCTTTCCCCTGAAAGAATAGGTATGCCCTAATGGAAAGACAACAAAGTGGGAAGTTGGTGACAAGACTATAAGAAAAGTAGGAGATAAAAGGGAAAAAAGGACTGTTATTATCATTTTACAGGCATTATCTCAAGCCCTGTACTTTCAAATGGGCTACAGGTCCTCAACGACTTCTTAGTTCTTTCTCCTTGGTTCTCAGCTCACACCAGGTCTCATACATGGGAGTCCCTGCTGGTTTCAGCAGTGCTGGCTGAAATTGAGGGTTAATTTAGCTGCAAATCAACAGCATCCATGGCACTGAATCCTGCAAATTCAGGGAGAAATTTATTTAGTTCACTGTACCTGATTTATAAAGGTTCTACTTTGCTTCCAGGAGTATAATAAATATTAATTAACTTGCAGTAGTCTTACTTAACATTTTTATAGTAGCGTCATAAAGCATAATTAAGATAACAGACCAAAGACTATATCAATACTAGGTATTATTATCTTGCTTCATTAATTTTCAAAAATATAGTGTCTAAGCAATATCTTAATCACCCAGATAAGTGGAGTTCAGTCATAGTACTTGCCAAGGGATGCTTTTCAAGGTATGAGGGGATCTAGCAGATTTCTGTACTGGGGAGCAAGGGTGGGGGAGGGAAGTTAGTGAACATCTGCTCATTAGCAGCACCCTTTGTAAATATGATGCTCAATAATCAGATGAAGAGACTGAGCTTCACAGAGGCTACCTGCCCCGAGGTTGTAGAGTGAATAAGTATCAGAACCCATTCCCCTACTTCCTGGAACACGAGATCCTGAGCTCCTGGAAAACAATGACTTTTCCCACAGTGCACTTTCAATCAGAGGCCCAGGGTGCCTTTCTCTGGGGAGAAATAATGGGCAAATATGAAAAGAACAAACATGAAGAGCTCAGTGTGCAAGGATGGTGTGGGAGTGGATGATCACACCTCAAGCTTGTGCACGGTTGTTTTACAGAAGATGGTCATAAGCTTTGATTCATCAATTCTCAGGGAAGAAAAGGAAGAGAATGAGAGACAATGGAGGCATTAAGGATTTGGAGTAGAGAAGGAGGAATTGGCAGTGAAACCAGGTACCAGGGAAGTTCCAACCCCCATTGGTAAATTGTGAAAATAAAATAGTCTCATTGGGTTGGTCCTGCCTGAAAGTGTGCTGGACAAGAGGGAAAACATTGCAGGTGTACAACTCACTATGAGCCAAGGTCTCTGAGATTTGAAGCGAGTGGAGGAAAAAGGGAAAAGACAGCCACGCTTACTGCACAGGGGAGTATCCACGGCAAAAGCCTTCTGATATCCCCCGTAATGATGAGATTCATAAACTCTGCCTGGCGTTTTTTAATCTTAAGCAAGTATCAGCTTACTGCTTCCTTAGGTATAGACTATGTATGTACAAGGGAGGAAACCATGTAAATTTTTTGTGTGTGCAAATTTCCTGTTAAAGTCTGTGTGTGTCCAGAAATTATTCTTGCTCTTTTTCGGGGACACATTTGGGGAGCCTAATTTACATACAGTAACATTCACCCAAGTTACGTGCACAGTTGGTTGAGTTCGGGCAAATGTACACTATCACATAACCTCCACCACAATCATGACATAGAATGGTTTCATCACTCCAGAGTTCTCTGCTGCAGTCAGTCCCTTCCCCCAACCCTGACAACCTATTTGGTGTTACTATAGTTTCATCTTTTCTAGAATTTTATATAAATTGAATTGTCAGCCTGTAGTCTTCTATGTCTGGCTTCTTTCATTTTGCATGATATTTTTGAGATAAATCTGTATTGTATCACTGACTTGTTCTTTTACACTGCTGGGTAATATTTCATTGACTGGATAAGCAACAATATGTTTATCCATTAACCATTTGAAGACATCTGTGTTGTTTCTAGTTTGGGGCTGTCATGAATAATGCTGCTACAAACGTTCATGTACCAGTCTTTGTGCAGACATATTTCATTTTGTATAGACACCTATAAGCAGCATTGATAGAGCTGTTTGAGGAGCTTGTTTAACTTTGATAAACCTGTCAAGTTGTTTTCAGAGTGGCTGCACTGTTTTTTTAATTGTCAGCAGTATATTAAAGCTTGTTTCTGTGAGCATCTTTTTCATTTGCCTATTGACCATTTGTAGATCTCCTTTTGTGAAATTTCTGTTAAAATCTTTTGCTCTTTTTTTTTTAAATGGGCCGTTCATCTTTTTTAAATTATTAATTGAGTTGTAAGAGTACTCTCTATATTCTTAACACCAGCCCCTTGTCATATTTGTTTTACAAACATGTTCTCCTGAGCTGTAGCTTACCTTTTCTTTCTTAACTTTGATGAAAAGCAAAAGGGTTTTTTGTTTGTTTGATTTTGTTTTTGCTTTGCTTTTTGAGAAATCTTTTAAACCAATGGTCACAAAGGTTTTTCCTGATATTGACTTACAGAGACTTCATAGTTTTAAAGTCCTGCAGTTATGTCTATGATCTATTTTACATTAATTTTTTAATATGGTGAGAAATAAGGATTTGGGTTCAGTTTTCCTATGGCTATCCAATTGTTCTTTTGAAAAGACCAGTTCACATGGAATTACCTTATGCAAAACAATTGATCACATAAATCAGAGTCTTAGCCTATATGTCTATTCTTATGCCAATACTGTACTGCCTTCATTACTGTGATTTTATATTAAACCTTGAGATAAGGTAGTGTGAATCCTCCAAACTTGCTCTTTCTAAATAATTATTTTGGCTGTTCTAGGTCCTTTGAATTTCCATGTAAATTTTAGTTTAGATTATCAGTTTCTACAGAAAGAACTCCTAAGAATTTGATTAGGATTCTGTTAAATCTGTTGACCAGTTTGGGGAACTCTTCACAATATTCAGTCCTCCAATTCATGCACATATTACATCTCACCTTTTCTTTATGTTTTTCAATTTATCCACCAATATTTTGAAATGCACAGCTCTTGCACATATTTTATTAAATTCATCCCTAAATAATTCATATTTTATACTACTGTGAATGATATTTTAAAATTTTACTTTCCAGTTGTTCATTGCTGATACATAAAGGTATCACTGAGATTTAAACTAACTTTATATTGAGGATCTTACTAAAATCACTGATTAGTTCTAATGCCTTTTTGGAAATTCCTTGGGAATCATTTTCTATGTACACAAGCATGTGTCCTGAGAATGAAAAATAGTTTTACTTCTTCCCTTTCAATCTGTATAAATGAGTGTGTGTGTGTGTGTGTGTGTGTGTGTGTGTGTGTGTACTCTATTGCACTTGCTAGGATGTCCCATGTAAGGCTGAACAGATGTGGTGAGAGTGGGCATCCTTTGACCATTCCCAATCTCAGGGGGAAAAGTGTTCATTATTTCAAGTATGGTCTTTTCTATAGGTTTTTTAAAATGTAAATTCTGTTTATCAGTTTGAGGAAGTTTTATCTTACTGCTGGTTTGCAGAGAGTTTTCAGCAACAGATGTTGTATTTTACCAAATACTTTTCCTGATTCTGTTAAGATAATTGTATGCTCTTCTGTTAATATAAAGGTTTATGGTGGTTAACTTTTTAATGATAAACCAACCTTGCATTCCTGGTATTTGTTTTGTTGTTGTTGTTGCTTTAGATTTGATTTTCTAAAATTTTTTCTTCTGATGTCTTTTTCTGATGTTGGTATCAGGGTAATTCTGACTTCATAAAATAAGTTGGACATGATCTTTCTGTGCTTTCTGAAAGAACTTTCTATAGGATTGGTACTATTTCTACCTTAAATATTTATAGAATTCACCAATAAAGTCATGAATGTCTAGATTGATTTTAATAGATAACTCAATTTCTTTATTCAATGTTTTATTTATTCTTGTGTTCATTTTGATAATCCGTATCTTTCAAGGGATTTGTCATTTCATCTAAGTTACTGCATTCATTGGCATAAAGTTCTTCATAATAATTCTTTTTAAAAAATGCCCGTAGAATTCCTTTTCTCGTGCATCATGATATTGGTACATTTTGTCTTCTTTCTTTCTTAATCAGTCTAGGTAAATGTCTATTAAATTTATTGATACTTTTCAAAAAGCAAACTTTTGGTTTTAATTATTTTTTCTGTGTATTTTATTTTCTGTTTTATTGATTTCCACTCTTCATTATTTCATGCTTTCTCCTTACTTTGGATTTAATTTGCTTATCTAGTTCTACCCTTTTAAAATGGGAGTTTCAATTACTGACTTGAAAACATTTTGCTTTTCTAGGTTTTCCTGATAGCTCAGTTGGTAAAGAATCCTCCTGTAATGCAGGAGACCCCAGTTTGATTCCTGGGTTGGGAAGATCTGCTGGAGAAGGGTTAGGCTACCCACTCCAGTATTCTTGGGCTTCCCTTGTGGCTCAGCTGGTAAAGAATCCGCCTGCAATGTGAGAGACCTGGGTTCGACCCCTGGAGAAGGGAAAGGCTACCCACTCCAGTATTCTGGCCTAGAGAATTCCATGGACTGTATAGTCCATGGGGTCACAAAGAGTCGGACACAACTGAGTGACTTTCACTGCTTATTACTTAACATAAGAATTTAAAGACATTCATTTGGGGACTTCACTGGTGGTCAGTGGTTAAAACCTCACCTTCCAATGCAGGGGATGTGGGTTCCATCACTGCTTAAGGAGTGAAGATCCCATGTGCCTTGTGGCCAAAAACCCAAAACATAAAACAGAAGCATGTTGTAACAAATTCAATATAGGCTTTAAAATGGTCCACATTCGAAGAAGTCTTTTAAGAAGATAAAAGATACTCATTTTACTTTCTGCACTGATTTTACTCTACCTCACTAATTTTGATAAATCGTGTTTTCATTTTCATTTAACTTAAAATATTGAAATTTTTTTCATGATCCACGGGTTATCTAGAAGTGTTTAATTTCCAAAAAAACCAGAAGCATTGCTTTGCCGACAAAGGTCTGTATAGTCAAAGCTGTGGTTTTTCCAGTAGTCATGCACGGATATGAGAGTTGCATCATAATGAAGGGGGAATGCTGAAGAATTGATACTTTTGAACTGTGTTGTTGGAGGAGACCCTTGAGAGTCCCTTGGACCACAAGAAGATCAAACCAGTCAATCCTAAAGGAAATCAATCCTGAATATTCGTTAGAAGGAGTGATGCTGAAGGTGAAGCTCCAATACTTTGGCCACGTGACACGAAGAGCTGACTCCTTAGAAAAGACCCTGATGCTGGGAAAGACTGAAGGTGGGAGGAGAAGGGGGCAACAGAAGATGAGATGGTTGGATGGGTTCACTGACTCAATGGACGTGAGTTTGAGCAAGCTCCAGAAGATTGGTGAAGGCCAGGAAGCCTGGCGTGCTGCAGTCCGTGGGGTGACAAATAGTCAAACACGGCTGAGTGACTGAACAGCAGCAACAGCAATTTCCAAATACCTGGGGGTGTTCCCGAAATCATTCTGCTTTTGATTGCCGTCTATGTGTGTGCTCTGTCGTGTCCAGTTCTTTGCGATCTCATGGACTGTAGCCCGCAAGTCTCCTCTGCCCGTGGAATTTTCTAGGCAAGAATACTGGAATGAGTTTCCATTTCCTACTCCAGGGGATCTTCCCAACCCAGAGACTGAACCCCAGGCTCCAGCGTCTTCTCCATTGGCAGGTGGATTCTTCACCACTATGCCACCTGGGAAGTCCCATTTTTGGTTGCTAGCATAATTCTATTGCGATTAGGGTACTGCTTTAACACTTTTTAAATTTATTGAGACTTGTTCTACAGTTTATCTCAGTAAATGTTCCAGGTGTCCTTGGAAAAAAAAATGTGTGTTCTGCTCTTACTGAACAGAATAAATGTCAACTGGTCCAACATTGATTGATTGGTATTGCTAACAAGTCTCCTCCATCGTTACTGCTTTTTTTAAAACCAACACTAAAATGTAAGCATTGAAATCTCCCGCTATCATTATGGATTATCTATTTCATTTTTTAGTTCTGTCCATTGTGCTTCATGTATTTTGTAGCTGCTACTACAAGGACCCAAATTTAGTGTGTAATTACAAGTGTCATTGTTGTATCTTCCTGCTGTACCAACCTTGTTGTCATTATGAATTATCCATCTTGGTCTCCAATAATTCTCTTTGACTTAAAACTTATTTTATCTAACATTAATAGAATCATCACAGCTTTCTTATTCTGCTATATCAGCCAGCATGTGATTTTAAAACAACAATAAGAACCACTAAGAATGATGGAGAATATGCAATTTTTCTAAGGGATTTGACTTTGAGTCATTATGGGAGAGCATTAGATGGTTTCTGTCCATTTGCTGCCTCTGCATCTCAGCATGGGCTTGGAGCAGAGAGGCTGAGGGGACCTGGCAGGAGAGATACAGCTGCAGACCTAGCTACCCCCACCCCATCAGCAAGGTGGGCTGCTCAATCAGCCAGCTCACCTGTGTGTATGAGTGTGTATGAGCTGCAACAGTGCCTAGGGCCCCTGTACTCACCTTCCAAATGTTCAGAGAACACTCTTGTCATACATTAATACATCAGGTGATGAAATGAGAGCTTTCTTGATCTTGAGGGCATGTTGTTCAGTTGCTCAGTCATGGCCGACTCATTTCGACCCCATGGACTGCAGCACACCAGGCTCCTCTGTCCCTCACTATCTAAAGTTCAGCAACTTCACCCAAGGATTTAGACACAGTTTGTGCTCAGACCCTTCCCCCTCACAGCCACTACACTTCCAGTTTCTCTGCCAAGTTCATGTTCTGCCCTTCTGTGAGTACTGAACCTGCCTCAGCAGACTCACAGCAAGCTCATTTCTACCTTTGAGCAGCCGGGTGACTTGCCGACACTCGGCCTTCAGGTTCCCCATTTGTAAAGTCAGGCATTGGGAGTAGAACCAGGTGACGCCCCCAGAGCCCTTCCGGGTCTAAGTAAACTCTAAATAAACATGTATGCCCTCAAGCATCACCAACTGAATGGACATGAACTTGAGCAAACTCGGGGAGATAGTGAAGGACAGAGGAGCCTGGAGTGCTGCAGTCCATGGGGTCAAAACGAGTCAGACACAACTTAGCAACTGAACAACATGCCTTCAAGATCAACAAAGATCTCATTTCATCACCTGATGTATTAAAGACCACCTGATCCTGCATGTCTTATTTCTCACTTGCAGTCACTTCATTTCTCAGACCACTCGTAGTCAAAATGCAGATTGCTTCAATTACCCTCATGGATTAAGACCACTGAGGCGAAAGGAGGAGATTAGCCTGAAAGATCCTTTAGGTTCAAGTGCATAATCCAAATTCCTAGGATATTTTGTCGCTTCAACTGTACATGCTAGGTAGTGTTGTTCTGTTAATCTGCTACTTTGGGTCTCTGAGATTCAATAACCTCCACATATCTTCTGAAAGAAATTTAGTCTTGAAATTCTTTGGGCTACTGTTTTTCTCATGGCCACTGGTTAGCTGACTTTATAAATAAACTGAGCAGTGTGTTCCCATCATTAACAATACAAATTCCAGGAACCGTATTAAGAAAAGCATCACTGCGGTACACTGGGCTTTTGTTATTTTTTTATATGGAGTAAGGGCTTCTTTATTTCACCAGACTTCATTGTTGCATTCAGTAGAACAGAATGAAAATAGCTTTCTGTGGTTCTGCTGAATATCACTGTTTATAAACAAACATACCTGGAGGCAAAAGATTCTGAGTGCTTCGGGCTTGTTTGATAATTTATTTGTAGTATTTGTGTATGTCAGGGACTCATAACTCAATAATTCCAAAACAATTCAGAAGGCCATCCACCCAGTCTTCTCAAATGAGTTGAAATGACCTTTATTTGGTAGTGCACTGAAGGCAGAATTTTGCTTATGTTTCATGGGTTGGGAAAGAGTGGACCGGACTGAGGGGAGTGAGGCTTGCCTCCTCTTTAGCAGGCTCTCTCAGGGAGAGAATTTTTGATTCCAGGTTTTGTAAACTTTGTTGATAAATGTAAAAATATCACAGTAGTCTCCAACAGGTAGCACATGAGCTTTAAAAAAGCTCAGGGCCGACGGGTGATGGGGGGAAGGTTTAATATTCAATTCAAGTCAATTTTTTGCAAGTGATAATGCATTTTGACACCTTTTCTTTTTTAAAACCTTTTTATTTTGTATTGGGGTACAGCCGATTAGCAATGTTGTGATAGTTTCAGGTGAACAACCGAGGGACTTAGCCATACATGTACATGGATCCACTCTCCCCCCAAGCCCCCTCTCCCGTCCAGCCTGCCACATGACATTGAGCAGAGTTCCACGTGTTTGCCATACAATGAGTGCTTATTGGTTATCCATTTAAAATATATCCGTGTGTACATGACCTTTCTAAGCTCCCTAATTATCTCCTCCCCCCAACAACTATAAGTTCATTTTCTAAGTCTGTGAGTCTCTTTCTATTTTGTATGTAAGTTCATTTGTATCATTTCTTTTTAGATTCCACATGTAAAGTATGTCATATGGTATTTTCCCTTCTCTGTCTCACTTAACTTCACGCAGTATGACCCCTCTCTAGGTTCATCCATGTGCTGCAAATGGCATTATTTTCATACCTTTTCTGACTTAGCCAATAGTTTAGGCCCATAGCTCTTTACTGGGGATATAATTCCTACAAAATAATTTATTAGCCCTAACCATGAACATGTTGTTTTATATTGCAAAAGTTTTTAGTATTACAAGGGCAGACCAGTACCACCATATATCATTAAAAAGAATGAGGAAAAGCTATATATAATGACCTGGGGATTGATAGAATTTTAAAAGACAAAAGCGATTTGCAGAACAGTACATATAGCATGATTCCATTTTACTTTTTTTTTTTAAGTGTACATATCTGTATTCATATCCTTTCAGAAAAAAAATAGCTAGGAGTGTGCACGCCAAACTATCATCAGCGGTTATCTCTCAGGGGGATAACTAGAGGGGCTAGAAAGGGCTTTCTACTTCACAGATCAAGTGTGAGGTGGTGATGATTTTTTTTTTCCCAGGGTGTTCAAATTAAAGAAAAAAATCTTCCAGAAGAAGAAAAACAATAGGAAGAGAGGAGTGAGTCTTGAGCCCAAAGCACCTGCTGTATCAAGGAGATTAAAGGATCCCCTAGCTGAGGAGAGGAGATGAATCCATGGGGATTCATCTGGACCACCTGGGTGTGAGGGGCACAGCTCGGAAGCAAAGGAGCTGGGGACAGCTTCACCAAGCCGTAGCCGGGGTTTCTCCGCCTCAGTCCCATTGGCCCTGGGGCTGGATCGTTCTGTCCTGCAGCAACCAGTAGCTGCCAGTAGCGCCGCCAACCCCACTGAGATGACCCAAAGCCTCTCCAGACCCGGCCAAGTGTCCCCTGGGAGGCAGGCCGTTCTCACTCAAGAATGACTAGTATAGAACAGTAAATGCTGGAGAGGGTGTGGAGAGAAGGGAACCCTCCTACACGGCCGGTGGGGGTGTGACTTGGTACAGCCACTATGGAGAACAGTATGGAGGTTCCCTAAAAAGCTAAAAATAGACCTACCATATGACCCTGCAATCCCAGTCCTAGGCATGTATCCAAAGAACAACATGATCCGTAAGGATACACGCACCCCAGTGTTCATTGCAGCACTGTATACAGTAGCCAACATGGAAGCAACCTAAATATCCATCGACAGAGGAATGGAAAGGAAGATGTGGTACATATATACAGTGGAATATTACTCGGCCATTAAAAAGAATGAAATAGTGCCATTGGCAGCAACATGGATGGACCTAGAAAGTGTCATCCTGAGTGAAGTAAGTCAGAGAAGGAGAAATATCACATGACATCCCTTATGTGTGGAATCTAAAAAGAAATGATACAAATGAACTTACTTACAAAACAGAAAGAGACTCACAGACTCAGGAAACAAACTTACGGTTGCTGAGAGTGAAGAGATGGTTAGGGAGTTTGGGAAGGTCATGCGTGTGCATGTGTGCTAAGTCACCTCAGTTATGTCTGACTCTTTGTGACCCCATGGACTGTAGCCCCCCAGGCTCCCCTGTCCATGGGATTCTTCAAACAAGAATACTGGGTTGGGTTGCCATGCCCTTCTCTAGGGGATCTTCCCAACCCAGGGATCAAACCCAGGTCTCCCGTAGCTCCTGCATTGCAGGTGGATTCTGTACCACTGAGCCACCAGGGAAGCCCCAGGAAGGTCTTGTACACACTGTTACATTCAAAATGGATAACCAATGAGAGTCTTCTGCATAGCATGTGTCGTGTGCCAGCCTGGATGTGAGGGGAGTTTGGGGGAGAATGGATACATGTACATGTAGGCTGAGTCCCATCACTGATCACCTGAAACTTTCACAACATTGTTCATAGGCTATACTCCAATGCCAAATAAAAAGTTTTTTAAAAACTGAATTCATGGATAAGATCTTCCAACAAAGTTTAAAGAAGATCTGAATTAAAAAAAAAAGAATTAGTGGTGTAGACGATATAAATGATGGGGCAGGACATGGGGAGAGAAGCTGAGAGTCAGAAGTGGCACTCTGGGCTCCATCCACACACCATCTCTGGAGCTTGATGAGAGCACTCAGGATAAGACAGCACGGAGGCCAAGGAGCGCCTCAGGTGCATGAACATTGGAGAAGCAAATTCAAAAGGTGTAACAGTTTAAGCAGAATAAGCCAGAGAAGAAATACCAGAGAGGCAGACAAAAGCAGGAGAGCATGGTCCCTGAAAGCTGAGTGGAAGGTGGGGGACACAGAGCTGTCAGCGTTGGCAGGATGGTGTTATGAGCTGAATGATGCTAAAGCCCTAACTCCCAGCGTAACTGCATTTGGAAACAAGGCTTTTAAGGAGGTAAAGTTAAAGTAAGGGTGGGCCCCTAAGCCAGTAGGACTGGTGCCCTTCTAAGAAGGACTTCCCTAGTGGTCCAGTGGCTAAGACTCCAGGCTCCCCATGCAGGGGCCCCTGTGCAATCCCTGAGCAGGGAACTAGATCCCGCATGCCACAACTAAAGATTCCAGGCACCAAAACCAGGACCTGGTGCAGCCAAATGAGTAAATCAATATTTTTAAAAAGAAGAGAAAGATACACAAAGAATGTGCATGTACAAAGGAAAGGCCGTGTGAGGACACAGGGAGATAGATGGTGGCCATCTGCAAACCAGGGAGAGAGGTCTCACCGGAAACCAACCTGCCAGTACCTTGATCTTGAACATCCAGCCTCCAGCACTGCGTGGGAACCAGCATCTGCTGTGGAATGCCCCCAGGCCATGGTTATGGCAGCCCAAGCTAAGTCAGTGGGGGTTTAAACATCAGGAGGTCGCCAGGGTTCTAAAGGAGAAGACTGTCCAGGAGCTGAGGAGTAGAAGTCAGGTCATCATCAGGACAGAGGATCAGAGGTCAGAGAGAGGGCACACGAGGGAAGCTCAACAAGGCTGTGAAAAGAGAAGGAAGACAGAAGTCTGCAGCCATCAGCAGAGCGGTGGGGCAAAGGGAAGAGTTTTTTTTTTAGAATCAGAAAGACTTGATTTAGCTAAAGAATCCACCTGCAATGCAGGAGATGCGGGAGACACAAGTTTGATCCCTGGGTTGGGAAGATCCCCTGGAGAAAGGCATGGAACAAACTTCAGTGTTCTTGCCTGGAGAATCCCATGGACAGAGGAACCTGGGGGGTTATAGTCCATGGGGCCGCAAAGAGTTGGATGTGACTGAGCGACTCACAGTTCAGTGAGGATCCTCAAGACAACTGTTCAAGTTCCTAATCTACTGGCAATGTACACTTGTAGCCCCAATGTCTGTTTCCTATTATTCTGAATATCTTCACCAAAAAAGCAAGAGAGTTCCAGAAAAACATCTATTTCTGCTTTATTGACTATGCCAAAGCCTTTGACTGTGTGGATCACAATAAACTGGAAAATTCTGAAAGAGATGGGCATACCAGACTACCTGACCTGCCTCTTGAAAACCCTGTAGGCAGGTCAGGAAGCAACAGTTAGAACTGGACATGGAACAACAGACTGGTTCCAAATAGGAAAAGGAGTACGTCAAGGCTGTATATTGTCACCCTGCTTATTTAACTATATGTGGAGTACATCACGAGAAACGCTGAGCTGGAAGAAGCACAAGCTGGAATCAAGATTGCTGGGAGAAATATCAATAACCTCAGATATGCAGATGACACCACCCTTATGGCAGAAAGTGAAGAACTGAAGAGCCTCTTGATGAAAGTGAAGGAGAGTGAAAAAGTTGGCTTAAAGCTCAACATTCAGAAAACTAAGATCATGGCATCTGGTCCCATCACTTCATGGCAAATAAATAGGGAAATAGTGGAAACAGTGGCTGACTTAATTTGGGGGGGCTGCAAAATCACTATAGATGGTGACTGCAGCCATGAAATTTAAAGAGGCTTACTCCTTGGAAGGAAAGTTATGACCAACCTAGTCAGCATATGAAAAAGCAGAGACATTACTTTGCCAACAAAGGTCCATCTAGTCAAGGCTATGGTTTTTCTAGTAGTCATATATGGATGTGAGACTTGGACTATAAAGAAAGCTGAGTGCAGAAGAATTGATGCTTTTGAACTGTGGTGTTGGAGAAGACTCTTGAGAGTCCCTTGGACTTCAAGGAGATCCAACCAGTCCATCCTAAAGGAGATCAGTCCTGGGTGTTCATTGGAAGGACTGATGCTGAAGCTGAAACTCCAATACTTTGGCCACCTCATGCGAAGAGCTGACTCATTTGAAAAGACCCTGATGCTGGGAAAGATTGAGGGCAGGAGGAGAAGGGGACAACAGATGGTTGGATGGCATCACCGATTCAATGGGCATGAGTTTGAGTAAGCTCCAGGAGTTAGACAGGGAGGCCTGTCATGCTGCGGTTCATGGAATTGCAAAGAGTCAGACACAACTGAGCGACTGAACTGAGCTGAACTGAATATCTTCAAAATTGCCTTCTGATTATAACTGTGACATATATATAATATTTATATCACATTATATATGTGATATGTGCATATTTTTTGTTGTTTTTTAGTCGCCAAGTCGTGTCCGAGTCTTTACATAAATTTTGATGTACATCAGTTCTTATACCATTCCACTTTTACCCTGGTTATGAATCAGACAGTTCTGAGAAGGCATCACTACACCATTCTTTTTTTTGCAGTTTCATCTTTAAAAACGATTCTCCACCCTTCACGCTGCAGATCCTCAGATTGCCTATCAGAAAGAAACCTGCCGTTTAAAAAAAAAATGTTCTCGCCTGAACGGCTCCCTCACTGATTTATTCCCTGCATTTCCTTTTCACGGTTTTTAATTAAATTTTCAACGTGGTCTTGAATTAGAACCCTATCTATAAAAACCAAAACTTTTAACAGAATGTTTAGGGCATCTAAATCACCTTGGTGAATTTCTGATCACCTGGAACGGTTTGAAACAGAACACCCACTCTGCAGATGAATGAGGTTGAACGGTGTTCTCTGTCCCCGTCCTAAGGAGCACCGCCCATCGGCCCATCACCCCACGCAGCCTAACACCCACTGGAAGGGCTGTTATCATACCAGGCCGGGAAAGGCACTGCCTGGGCAGCCAAGGGAGTTACACACACACACACACACACACACACACACCCCTGGTAAAAGTCCCCAGGATTCAGAACTTGGTGGGAGGACCAGACAGATCCATAGAGCAGGAGCAGGAGGAGTGTGTGCTGGCAAGGATTTTGCTGTTTGTTTTGGTTGGTTTTGGCCTTTCCCCTTCCCCTCATTCCCCCCACACACAGCTGAGTCCCCCCAGAGTTTCAGAGAGAACAGGAATTCTGGCTACTCTACTGCCTGTGTATGCTCAGATTTCCGCCACATGCTGAGAGACTCACACATTCTTTCCGGGCTCTTGCCTCTAAGGGACAGTTCTACACCAGGGGTCCTCCTGGTTCTTGAACCAGAGTCGTTAGCAGCAAGAGCAGTCTCACTGGTAGGGACAAAGGTGAAGTCTAGGGGTCCCCGAGCCACACCTTTGCCTCTGGCAGTCTCTAGGGTTCAAGGAATCTCATCCCAAAGACCTCAAGTATTTTTTGCATCCATCTCTCATGTATTTTTTCAAATCAGTGTTTTCATCTTCTTCAGCTATGTACCCAGGAGTGGAATTGCTGGTGGTTTTGTACTCAGTTTTTGAGGAACCTCCATACAGTTTTCATAGGGGCCGCACAAATTCACAGTCCCATCAACAGCGTAGGAGGGTTTGCTTTCCTCACATCCTCTGTATCATTTGTTATTTCTTGACTCTGTGATGATGGTCATTCTGACTGGTGTGAGGTGAGACCTCATTGTGGTTTTGATTTGCATTTCTCTGATGATATGCGATGTTGAACATATTTTCATGTACCTGTTGGCCATCTGTATGTCTCCTTTGGAAAAATGTCTATGCAGATCTTCTGCCTAGTTTTTATCTGGGTTGTTTGGTTTTTTGATGTTGAGTTTTATGAGCTGTTTATATACTTTGGCTATTAACCCCTTATTGGTCATATCATTTTCAAGTATTTTCTCCCATTTGGTAGGTTGTCTTTTCATTATGTTAGTGCCTTCCTTTGCTTTCCACAGCTTTTGCTGTGCAGAAGCTTTTCAGTTTATTTGTGTGTGTGTGTGTTTGGTGTTGGTTTTTTCTTCCATTTATTTTTATTAGTTGGAGGCTAATTACTTTACAATATTGTAGTGGTTTTGGCATACATTGACATGAATCAGCCATGGATTTACATGTGTTCCCCATCCCAATCCCCCCTCCCGCCTCCCTCCCCACCCCGTCCCTCTGGGTCTTCCCAGTGCACCAGGCCCGAGCACTTGTCTCATGCATCCAACCTGGGCTGGTGATCTGTTTCACCCTTGATAGTGTATTTGTTTCAATGCTGTTCTTTCAGAACATCCCACCCTCTCCTTCTCCCACAGAGTCCAAAAGTCTGTTCTGTACATCTGTGTCTCTTTTTCTGTTTTGCATATAGGGTTATCGTTACCATCTTTTAAAATTCCATATATATGCGTTAGTATACTGTATTGGTCTTTATTTTTATGGCTTACTCACTCTGTATAATGGGCTCCAGTTTCATCCATCTCATTAGAACTGATTCAAATGAATTCTTTTTAATGGCTGAGTAATATTCCATGGTGTATATGTACCACAGCTTCCTTATCCATTCGTCTGCTGATAGGCATCTAGGTTGAAAAGCTTTTCAGTTTAAGTTTGATTTGTTTGGTGGCTCAGAGCGTAAAGAATCTGCCTGCAATGCAGGAGATACAGGTTTGATCCCTGGGTTGGGAAGATCCCCTGGAAAAGGGAATGGCAATCCACTCCAGTGTTCCTGCCTGGAGAATTCCATGGACAGAGGAGCCTGGTGGGCTACAGTGCATGGGGTCACAAAGAGTCAGACTCGACTGAGTGACTAAGCATGCATGCATGCCTGACATGGACCTCTCATTGGGAACTTACCTGCCTTCATGGGGACCAGGTTCTCTCCCCCTAGAGAAGGATGAGGTCACCTCATCCTTAGTAGGTGCCAGTGAGAGTTGAGCCAGGAGATGAGAGCGCAGAGGCTGGTATTTCTCCAACTAGAACAAAACTTTGTGAGTTTCTTGGGTTGACCTTAATTCTTTTTTATTATAATACTACTCAAATATGTGCAAACATAAATTAGGTAGAATTTCCTTATGGTTATAGCTCTTCTACATCTATAAAAACCGAAACAAGTTTAAAGATTACATACAAACCAAAGCATAAAGTTGTCAAAGTCCAATTAAAAGCATGAGTTTAATGTGACAGATGATGCTGCTGCACTAGAATTAAACCGCCTCTCACCCTCTCCTTGGGGTGCTGCTGGGTGGGTAGGGTTGGGTGTTCCAGAGTCTCAACTCCCCAGTGTCTGCCTCTGACGCCCCCTACCTCCCTCTGTGGTAGGAACTTTTCCCAATTCATCTCCTGGGGACCCTGCATCTACCCAGCATGACTTCATCCGGGCTTCACCTGGTGAGGGGCATTCCTAACATGTGCTGTCCTCTGCTTACGGCTGACCTGACTCCAACTCCATCCTACCCACAGTTACAAGGCTGGGCATGACACTTGGTTACATGGCAAGGTTCCATACTATGCTGACATAGATTTTAGGATAGTATTGTCAGAATAAAAGCACAAAAATTTCAAGTTATCATTGGCACTTAGAAGAATCCCAAGAATATGACCTTGAACTGCAGGCTGAGAAACCCTAGGATGGTGGTGACAGAAATGGAGCTTGAGAGACCAGGTTTGCAAATGGCCGTTTAAAGCTGGTGGGCTTTGGGCAAGTCTTTTTAACCTTTCTAAGTCTCAGTTTTTCTGTCTGAAAATTGGGAGCAATAAGAGTGTCTGCCTCGCAAAGTTGATGAGTCATGTGAGATGAGCTAATGAATTAGGGCTCTCTACTGGGTTGACAAGTGTCCCCCTAAAATTCAGGCCCATTCAGAACCTGTGAACATGACCTTGTTTGGAAGTAAGGTCTTTGCAGATGTAATTGATTTAAGATAAAGTCACACTGTATAAGGGTGGGTCCTGTTCAGTGCCTGGTGCCCTTTATAAGAAGTGAGCAATTTGGATACAGAAGTATAGAGTCGGGGTGGAGGTGGGGAGACACCTGGGATGACAGAGGCAAAGATTGCAGTGATGTTTCTACAACACAAAAAGTGCCAGGGATTTCTGGCAGCCTCAGGAAGCTAGAAGAGAGGCATGGTACAGATTCTCCCCTCAGAGACATCAAAAAGGATCCAACCACACTAACCTTCGTTTTGGACTTCAGTCTCCAGAACTGTGAGACAGCAAACTCACACTGTCTTACACCATCCGTTTGGTGACCCTTCATTAAACCATACTAACACCTTCGTTTTGGACTTCAGCCTCCAGAATTGTGAGACAGCAAACTCACACTGTCTTACACCATCCGTTTGGTGACCCTTCATTAAACCGTGCTAACACCTTCGTTTTGGACTTCAGCCTCCAGAACTGTGAGACAACAAACTTACACTGTCTTACGCCATCCATTGGGTGACACTTCATTACTGCACCCTTTGGAAGCTAATAGATATACAACACAGTGTTTGACAAATGCCATAAACAATATATGGTAGCTTGTCATTAGCAGATGAGAATTCCAGGCACTTAAAGAAGTTAAAGATGGTTTACAAATGCAAGTTTCTTTCTTTTTTTTTTTTTTAGTTTGGTTTATTTATTTATTTGGCTGCATTGAGTCTTGGTTGCAGCACTTGGGATCTTCATCGCAGTGCTTAGACTTGGTAGTTGGGGTGCACGGGCTCAGTTGCCCTGTGGCATGTGGAATCTTAGTTCCCTCACCAAGGATCAAACCTGCACCTCCTGCATTGTGAGGCGGATCTTAACCACTAGACCACCAGGGAAGTCCCCAAACCCAAGTTTCTATTCTCATCTCCCCCTTTGGTTTCAGCCCACAGGTTTAGCCCCCACGTGAAGCATGTATCATCATCAATATTCAGCACAGTGCCGCACTTTTCATTTTACAAAGCTTTTTCCTACAGATTTTTTTCAGTTAATTCTCACCATGACACTATGGAGTAGATAAAATTAACAATTTTTGCACATTGGCCAAGGAATCTTTTAGAGCTAATTGGCTAAATGCAATGTGGTTTCCCAGATTAGATCCTGGAAGAGAAAAAGGATGTTAGTGGGAAAACCGGCAAAATTCAATTACAGTCAGTGACTTGGTTTATAGTAATGCACCAGTGACAGTTTCTTAATTTTGACAAATGCAGCATGTTTATGTAAGATGTTGTCAATTTATGGAATCTGGGTGAGTGGTATATAGAAACTCTCTATCTCTGCAACTTGTCTTTAAATCTCAAATTATACAAAGTTAAAAGTTGACTTTTAAACAGTATATTGGAGATACTCTCCAGCTGATTTGAATATTACATTAACTGTCACTGAGCAACCCTAGCAGATAAAAAAAAAAATCTGACAAAGTTGTGACCTTTATCTCTGCATCCATATTTTTTTTCTTTTAAAAACGATGTCTCCTTTATTAAAACTCCATATAGAAAATTTGGAAGATACATAAAATTGAAAGAGGGAAAGAAATCTCACCATGATCTTGACACTGAAAAGCACTCCCCCATGAATGTTTTGTTCTGTCCTTCATCATCTTTTTGTTTTGGGCTTTAGGTGCTTGCAAACCCCCTGGTCACCCTCCACCCACCTGGGCAGGTGTATGTTCTTGAGAGAAACTCAGTCACGGGTGGAGGAGACTTTAAAACTCACAGCCATGAATCTTTCTTTTATATTGGAGTATATTTGATTTACAATGTTGTGTTGGTTTCAGGTGTATAGCAGAGTGATTTAGTTATATGTATATATCCAGCTATTCGTTTTCAGCTTCTTTTCCCATATAGGTTATTACACAGTATTGAGTAGAATTCCTTGTGTTATATGATAGGCCCTTATTGATTATCTATTTTATTTATAGTGGCGTGTATATGTTAATCCCAATCTCCTAATTTATCCCTCCCCCCAGTCTTTCCCCTTTGGTAGCCATAAGTTTGTTTTCTAAGTCTGTGAATCTGTTTCTATTTATAAATAAGTTCATTTGTATCATTTTTTTTAGATTCCACATATAAGTGATATCATATGATATTTGTCTTTCTCTATGTGGCTTACTTCACACAGTATGACAGTCTCTAGGTCCAACCAACCATGTCACTGCAAATGGTACTATTTCATTCTTTATATGGCTGAGTAATATTCCGTGGCAGAAAGTGAAGTGGAACTAAAAAGCCTCTTGATGAAAGTGAAAGAGGAGAGTGAAAAAGTTGACTTAAAGCTCAACATTCAGAAAACTAAGATCATGGCATCTGGTCCCATCACCTCATGGGAAATAGATGGGGAGACAGTGGAAACAGTATCAGACTTTATTTTGGGGGGCTCCAAAATCACTGCGGATGGTGACTGCAGCCATGAAATTAAAAGACACTTACTCCTTGGAAGGAAAGTTATGACCAACCTAGATAGCATATTAAAAAGCAGAGACATTACTTTGCCAACAAAGGTCTGTGTAGTCAAGGCTATGGTTTTTCCAGTGATTATGTATGGATGTGAGAGTTGCACTGTGAAGAAAGCTGAGCACAGAAAAATTGATGCTTTTGAACTGTGGTGTTGGAGAAGACTCTTGAGAGTCCCTTGGACTGCAAGGAGATCCAACCAGTCCATCCTAAAGGAGATCAGTCCTGGGTGTTCATTGGAAGGACTGATGCTGAAGCTGAAACTCCAATACTTTGGCCACCTCATGCGAAGAGTTGACTCATTGGAAAAGACCCTCATGCTGGGAGGGATTGGGGGCAGGAGGAGAAGAGGACGACAGAGGATGAGATGGCTGGATGGTATCACCGACTCGATGGGCATGAGTTTGAGTAAACTCCGGAAGTTTGTGATGGACAGGGAGGCCTGGCGTGCTGCAATTCATGAGGTCGCAAAGAGTCGGACACGACTGAGCGACTGAACTGAACTGAACTGAACTATGATATTCCATTATCTATGTGTACCACATTTTCTTTATCCAGTCATCTCCTGATGGACATTTAAGTTCTGTTTACATGTCTTGGCTATTGTGAATAGTGCTGCAATGAACACTGGGATGCATGGATCTTTTTGAAATGTGGTTTTCTCCAGGTATATGCCCATAAATGGAATGGCTGGATCATTTGCCAACTTTATTTTTAGTTTTTTAAGGAACCTCCATACTGATCTTCATGGTGCTGTGTACTGTGCTAAATCACTTTAGTGGTATCTGACTCTTTGCAACCCTACGGACTGTGGCCTGCTAGGCTCCTCTGTCCATGGGATTCTCCAGGCAAGAATACTGGAGTGGGTTGCCACGCCCTCCTCCAAGGGATCTTCCCAACCCAGGGATCAAACCCATGTGTCGTAAGTCTCCTGCTTTGGCAGGTGGGTTCTTTACCACTGGCACCATCTGGAAAGCCCACCAACAGTGTGGGAGGGTTCCCTTTTTTCCACATACTCTCCAGAATTTATTGTTTATAGACTTTTTGACAATGCCCATCCTGACCAGTATGTAAAACTCACAGCCACGAACCCTCATGCACCCAACACGTTCCTGTTTCAGAACTTCTGAAATCACATGCATGCACAAACACACATGCACTCACACCACACACGCGCACAGTGTTCTGTCTCACCTGGCAACTGTTCTTAGTTGGGGAAGTAGGAGCAGCAAAAGGCACATGCCCCTCTTCCCATGACCAGCACCTCCAGTCCCGAGGTCCCTGCCCCGCCCCCACCATGTGGGTCCGGGCTGGTCCTGCTTCTACCTGAGCACCTCCTCAGAGACTTGCTTCTCCTCTCCTGAATCGTTAGCATCTCCCTCCTCACTCCCTACAGCATTAAAGGGCTTCACCAGTGCTTTGAGATTTAAAGACAAGTTGCAGAGATAGTCAGAGAGTTTCTAGATACCGTTCACCCAGATTCCAGAAATTGACAACATCTTACATAAACATGCCGTATTTGTCAAAATTAAGAAACTGTCATCGGCCATTACTATAAACCAAGTCACAGACTGTAGCTTTTGGGGGGAGGCCTCCCTGGGCCCCCAGCACTCTAGCTCTCACCCCGTTTTCTACTCCCATCGCATCAGAACTCCTTGGAAGAACTGACTGCAGTCTCTGCCTCCACTTCCTTGACCTGCTCCAACCAGGCTTCTGGTTGGGGTCAGGGAGACACCCGTCTCTTAGTGGTGCCCCCATCAATCTCCGTGTTTTGGAAATCTGCTCGTCTCTGATCCCACCTTTCTGACGCCTTGCTGCATGGCCCTCAGCTGAGTATTCCACCCTTCTCTTGGAGTCTCACATACCGCCCTCTCCTGGGATTCCTTCTGTCTTCATCTCAGCCTCCTGGCTGACTCCCCTCCTTATCAGGCCTGAGAACCTGGCCCTGCATCCCTTCCAAACTTCTCTCCTGCTGTCCCCCTGCCACACTGTGCCCTGTCTGCTCTGCACACGAGCCACCCTTGCTCCTGCCTCAGGACCTTTGCACTGACGCCTCTACTGCTGGAGCGCTCATCCCATTGACCTTCTCACAGGTTGTTTCTATCTTAGAATTCAGACCTTGGCTCAAATACCTCATCCACAGACAGGCTTTCCCTGAGGGCCCCAGTCCTTTCTGTCTCATCCAGGATTTCTTGTTTGCTTATTTGCTGGCTTATCATAGTTCTCCACCCCTTCCCTGTTACCACTGGTGTGTTCATTCCACTAGAGCCCGGAGCTCGCATGTCTTGGGCATGGCTCTGCTTCCAGGCCTGTGACAGTACATGGCACCTGCTCAAGAGGTATTTGCTGAGTAAACGGATTAGTGGCGAGGCTGTAGTTCTGCACTGTTGTTTTTCCCCTGCCTGGATGTGTTTGTAGACCTCCACTTTTTCAGATACTGTTTCCAGTGGCCGCACTATAGTCTCCGTAGCTGAAACACTCAGATGCATTGACTCCTTTTCTTCTTTTGGACATGTGTATAAATTGAAGTTTTTCCCTATTATAAACAAGTCTTCAGTGAACATCTTTACATATGAAACTTTTTATGTTTTTCAGATTATATCCTTAGGGTAGAATTCCAGAAATGGAAATGTTCATCAAAAGGATCTTTTGTCCTTTAGAAGATGACATCTACAGGGAAAAAGTCCCTTTGTGTTTTGTGTAGATGACCCAAGCATATATAAAGTATTATGATCATGGAGTACTTTCTGCCCAGTACTGTTTTGGTTTAGTTGCTAAGTCATGTCCGACTCTTGCGACCCCATGAACTGTAGCTCACCAGGCTCCTCTGTCCATGGGATTCTCCAGGCAAGAATACTGGAGTGGGTGGCCATTTCCTTCTCCAGGGGATCTTCCCGACCCAGGAATCGAACCTGGGTCTCCTGCATTGTAGGCAGATTCTTTACCGACTGAGTTTTGAGGGAAGCCCAACACTGTGAAAGGTACTATAAGTAGAAATAAGGAAAGAAAATGCCTAATCTCTTTTTTTAAAAAAAAAAAGGAACATGGCAGAACATAGCCTTGACCTTGACCTGAGCTAACGTGAAAACCATTGGTGCCAGCAGGGGCCCAGCCGCGGGACCGACAGAAGCTGGGAGCCTGTTGAGTCTTAGAAGGAAGCGAGTGCTTCTGCTCAGTTTCCTCTGTAATCCTTGTATTGCACGTTAATAGTTTATCAATCAGTTCTGTCATTTTCTCGGTGGTCCTCAGATCCACCTGGAGGGAGATTCGGGGGCAGGTGTTCTCCCTTGCAGAGGGAAACTTGGACTAATTTGCCCAGGATCACAGAGGTGGACCCCAAGCCCAAAAGGTCTGACAGTGAGCCCAGGGCCATGACCTTCTCCCTCCCAGTGCAGAGTCAGTGCTCCAGTCCATCAGGCCGAAATGGCTGGATGGATTATCCCAGGTTTGGAAGGTGTGTTAGAGGCGGGCTCGGGTAAGATCCTGGCATTGGAGCCCTCACGAGTTCACATCAAGGGCCCCTCAAAGACAAAGACACAGGACAACATCCCCCAGGGAGGCCAAAGCTGTCATTTACCCAGGGGCTTTCGTGGACTCAGGTTGCAGTGACCATGGGCAGAGATAATGAGCGGGAACCTCCATCAGGCCAGGAGCCCTGAGGGTCCTTCCAGTGGCAGCGTTTGGGTCGTTGCAGATGCTTCTCACACAGGCAACTCTTGTGCTTCAGCCTAGAAAAGGTGGGTCAGCCTGGGGTTTAGTAAAAAGCACATGAATTCATAAAACATTAAAGCTGAAAGAAGTTCAGAGATCACCTTGTCCTCCCCATTTAATGTATAGATAAGGAAACCATCTGGAGAAGCGAATTTCCAAGGCCACACAGCAAGTTAGAAGGGAGCCCAAACAATATTTTTCTTTATTACAGCATGATGCCTCTCATCCGTAGAGTATTATTAAAGAAATGCAGCTTTATGATTCTCAAGTACTTAGAGTTGCACTAAAAAAAATCACCTGTCCAAAGCTCTCAGGGAAGCAACTTTAATGAATAGATAAATTATGTTTTCTAGACAAATGGGCACCCCCCCAAGGGCATTTGAAAGAAGTCTACAAATCTCTGAATCTTTCTTTCCCTGTGGATTTTCTTAGCACGCTCCCTTAGTAATGGACAAAGATGGGCTTTAGCCAGTTATCATTGAGATTATCAGAGACTTCAAATGGTGGGATCCAGTGAATGAGGACCTGCTGCTCTGTGAACTATTGGGCATCACTCCTTGGTCTCCTGATGGTACATAACCTTGCAGGGAAATAAAAGACATTTCCTAAGCCATCAGACACTTAACCTGGGCAAGGATGGGAAGACAGGATGACTTGCTGGAGTGGGAATAGGTTTCATGTAATTTTCTGTGCCAGTTGAATGGTCCCTGAGAGGTTTTATCCCATCTGCACATTCCAGCCATGGCACAGGGTGGAGAGGGGTTGGGCAGCGGCGGAGAAGCCCCCCCTGCTTGCCCAGAATCTGGCAGGCAGGTGTGCACATGGAGACAATGTCCTGGCCTCTTCCTCTTGCCTGTTTTCCTGCCGTTCTACCTCTGTCCCTTCAGACCTGCTCATGTGTCCTGATCAGACCATCAGAAAGGAGACTACACATTCTTTGTTAAGAATACTTATGACAGGCTTTTTTTTAAGATGCTTGCCCTGATGTCACAGAACTGATTCCCCTCGGTGATTAAATGATCTTTTATGTTCCATTAAAGCAGTCCTTTAATAGCAAATCAGTTTCCCATCTCATCAACCTTCTCGCGATGGGAGAGTCTTGAAGAAGACAACCATTTTTAACATAACTTCTCAAATAAGAGGCGGGTCATCTGGGAATATCTGAAGGAAACAAGGGCTTCATTTGACATTTCCCTTCTCCACTCCCAAGCATGCTTGGGACACACTCTGCCCCCAAATTATTAAAATCATAATGAGATAGAGTGAGACTAATGCTGTAAGTTATTGGCGTGGTGGGTAGGGTTTTGGCGACATATTTTTTCTTTTTGTCTTCCCTCCATCCTTTCAATCCAAAATGACAGCCTTGAAAATTCCTCTGTGATGTTCACCATGTTCTAAAACATGACAGCGACCATAATTCATATTTATGGCTGGGTTTGTGTGTGTGTGTGCTTTCTGGGTTTTTTTAAACTAGTAATGAAGTTGTAAATGCAGCATTTCTTTCATTACCTATTCATTAAAGATATGACATGAAAACAGAGTTTCCATGGAAATGGCTTTGTGGATTCTGAGTACATAATAAGAACTTCATTGTTTACACTACAGCACAGATGACTGATGGGTGTTACTGTGGCTGGTAAAGTCTTATTTAGCTCCATGAAAGCGTGTAAGGGCACAGGGGTGGTGTGGTCGGTTGTCCCCGCACCCCTGCTTGTGAGCAGAAGCCTCACGACCGTTAGCGCACAGTGCTTTAGGATGGAAAGTATTCTTTGAGCTATTCTTTTCAACACACTTCAATACTGAAACAGTGCAAATAAAAAAGACCGAAATAGTTCCACTCAAGACTCCATTTAACGTCAAGTCAAGTCCATTTAATGTAAAGAAAGATTTTTCTCTGCTAATGTTTGGGCTAAGATATGAGACTGCTTGAGTTCAAGTCTTGACTTTTATGCTTATTAGCTGCTAATAATGATAAACCTAAATTAAGTGACTTAGCCTCTCTCCAAGCCTTAGTGTTCTTATCTGTGAAATAGGGGCAATATACATGCACAATGCATTATATATAATATAATGTATGTATATATAGGTGTATATATGAGTGTGCATATCAGATCTGGGGGGAGATTAAAGGGGAAAATGTCAAAAGCACTTAGTGGATACCCGGCTCCTATAAGTGTTCCTTACCTGTTATGCGGTGGTGTTGTCATTGTTTGCCTTTGACAAGGTGATAAAAACTGACAGGTGTCAACCTTCAGGCCCAGGTCAAACGCCTCTCTACCCCGAGTCTCTCCCTGGAGGCAGAAGTGTTCCTCCTTGCCCTGAGCAGCCACAGAGGGCCCCCACCCCTCTCTTGCAGCATCTCCCAGCTCCTTTTTGCCTTTAATGATGTACAGATTTATTCCTGTCCCCATGGCACAAAGAAGAAAGCTCTCAAAAGAAAAGTATGATTTATGAAAAAAATCAAATTGGTTAAAACCTACTATGTAAACTCAATTCAAGGAATGTGTTGTGTCTTTTTTGGTTTGGTTTGGTTTGGTTTGATTTGGAAGATGGGAGTAGCATAAGGAGGCCAAGATTATTTTTTTAATTTAAAAGAGTATAGAAAATGCATGACACTCAGCTGAAGATGAGAGTCCTTGATGGCGAAGATCCACTGCAGGTTTTCAAAGCATTCCCCTGCCACCTGTCCTGCAAGGTCAGGACTAGGGGGAGGAGGAGGCACCCAGGGTACAGATCTCATGGATCACTCACTCTCAGGACTCCCGATGGCTGGTACCTGTGATGCTCTAGGCACCTCACATCTTTACCCTGGACCCAGCCCTGTGTGCTGTGGCCAAGGGGGCCGGATTCTGTGTTTTTCAGCTCTGGGCTATGGTACAAAGCTCTCTTGGACTGAGTCACATAAAGGCCTTTCCTAGTACTTCAGAGAGAAACATAAAACAGTAAGGATGAGAATGCTTCCTAACACAGCAGACGGAGATGTAACCGGGTAACACTGGCTGTTACACTTTGCAGACAAAGTGATAACATTTGGGTCTTATTTATAAAACAGACATTAATCCAGTTCTGCATGACTGTAGCACAATTTACTCCAAACATGCCAGGAAGTCTCCTAGCCTATTAAAATAAGTGCTCCTCTGTCTTCATCTCTGCTGTGATTCCTGATTGCTGGCATCCAGATGAGAGAAAGAGACTCAACCATGAAGACATGCTTGACATGGACTATGACTATATAACAGGAATTTTAATTGCCAGAAGTCTTCCTTAAATAAGTATACAAGTTAGGGGAAGGGGTGCAGGGAGAGAGACACGCAGGCATTTTCCCCAGCCTATTGTTTCGTGCACCAGAGGGGCTGCACGCACCACCTTCCCTAGGTGCTCGGGTAAACTGAATGTGCCCAGACCCCTCATCATGCAGGGAGGCAAGTTAAAACCGGAAAACAAACTCTTAAATGTACATGGAAATGGAAAGGGCATAATTTATCCAAAACAATTTTGAAAAAGAAGAACAAAATTGGAGAATGTACGCTACTTGATTCCAAGACTCGTTAAAAAGATATAGTCATCAAGACAGTGTGGTACTGCCATAAAGACAGAGATCAGTGGAACAGAATAGAGTCCAGAAATCAATCCACATATACACAATTAATTGCTTTTCAACAAAGAGGCCAGAGCAATTTAATAGGAAAAGGATAATCGTGCTGGAGTAATTGGATTTACATGCAAAAAAAGAAAAACAAACAAACGAACAACCCCTTACCTCACACCATATACAAGAATGAAGATGAAATAGACCATATATCTAAATGTGAGAGCTAAGATTATAAAACTCCTAGAGAAAACATTGAAGCAAATTTGACAAAGGTTTCTAAAATGTAACAAAAACAAACAAAAATCACAAACCATATAATAAAAAAGCTGTTACATTGATTTCATTACAATTAAAACTTGAAGGCTTCCCTGGTGGCTCAGTGGTGAAGAATCCTTCTGCCAACACAGGAGACACGGTTCAGTCCCTGATCTGGGAAGATCCCACACACCTGGGAGCCACTAAGCCTGTGGTCACAACGGCTGAGCTTTGCTCTGGAGCCAGGAGCTGCAGCTCCTGAGTCTACGAGCCACAACTACTGACGGCCGCACACTCTGGAGCCCGTGTGTCCTACAACACGGAAGCTTGTTGTCCTTCCCCACAACAAGCGGAAGCCCCCACAGTGAGGAGCTTGCACACCACAACTAGAAAGTAGCCCCCACTCCCCAAAACTGGAGAAAAGCCCTCTCAACAATGAAGACCCAGCACAGCCAAAATAAAGAAAGAAAATTATCAAGAATTAAACCTTCATAAGTCTTTGTTTTTAACATGAAAAGGCAAGCCATAAACTGGGAGAAAATATTTCTAAAAATTTATCTGACAAAGGACTTGTATCTAAATACATAAAGAACTTCTATAATTGAATGATAAGACAACCCAGTTTTAAAATGGGAAAATATTTGAATTGACACTTTATGAAAAAAGACCTGTAGATGACAAATAAGCATGTGAAAAAGTGCTTAGCATAAGTACTCAATTAGGGAGTACAGATTAAAACCACTATGTGAAATCATTACATATCCGTTAGAATGGCTAACAGGAAAAGACTGACCACACCAAGTGTTGGGGAGGATTTGGAATGAATCCTCACACATGGCTAATTGGAATATAAAATGATACAGCTACTTCTGAAAACATTTTGGCAGTTTCCTAGAAAGCTAAACATAGACCTACCATACGAACTTACCATCCCATTCCGAAGTGTTTACCCAAAAGAAATGAAAGCATATGCTCATGCAAAGACCATACTCAAAACTTTAGAGCAGCTTTATGTGTAATAGTCAAAAGATGGAAAAAAATACAAATGTCCATCAACAGGTGGACTTATAGTCCATATGTGTTGGACTAAGCAATACAGTGGAATGAACTATTACAACAGCTTTGATGATTTTTCACGCTGAAACAAGAAAGACAAAGAATGCATACTGTGTGTGTCTGTTTATATAAAATTCTATGAGATGCACATTCATCTATAATGACAGAAAAACCTCTCTGGGGATGTGGGTGCAGAGAGGATGGGGGAATGGATAACTAGGGAAACTTTGGGGGACACAGGTCTGTTCATTGTCTTGACTCTGGGGATGATTTCGTGGATGTATACATACCCCCCAATCCATCGAATCATATACTTTAAACATGCACAGTTTATTGTATGTCAATGTTAACTCAAAAAGCTGATTTTTTTTTTTAAGTGAAACAAAGCAGTAGAGTGAGAAAAATAGTATCACTCGTGGCCCCAAAACTGTAGGAGGAGCTATGCAACATCCCATGGTCCTTCCTCTTTCAAGTTTCTCCCTAAACAAGGCCAACAGGAACCGTGCAGGAGCCTTGCCCAGAGGCACCTGGAGAAGTGGATCCAAGCATCTCAGTGTGACCTCTGAAGGACACTGGGATCCCCTCAGTGAAGGGCTGGCTTCTCTGCTGTTGGCTGACGTGCCCCTATCTGGAACACAGCAACGGGCACCCAGCTCTGGGTACCCCTAAAGCCCCCTCTCTGGATTCCCCCATTGGCAGAGACCCTTTCATTCCCCCCAAGAGCAGGAGCTTGTGTCCCTGGCCCAGGTGACAAGCATCCTGTTGCCCTTGTGACACCAGCAGGAATCCTTTCTCTGACAAATAGCTCTGCAATTCCTCCTACTGAGCAGAACTGACAACCTCTTCCCTCCCTCCCCAGGCATCAGCCCTTAGGCCTCCATCCAAGATCTTACAGTATCTGGGCACCTTCTGCATACACTTTGTCCACCCATAGTTGTCATAGCAACAAATGACAACTACAAACATTACTGAGGTGTGATACTCTTATTAAATATAACTATTCAATAATAATGATAATTGATTATTATTTTATACTCCAAGGGTTACTCTATTTTCATAGTCTCATTACTAACAATAATGAGATGATTGCACAAATTTCCATGATTAGAGAACAGCAGAGCCGGGCTTCAAAACCAAGATTGTCCCCTAGGTCTTGTACCAGTGTTTTCCAAATCTTGGTGAAATTCGTGCACTATTTGTCCTCTCAATTAATTAGTATTTTTCCTTAAGCTGATTACCTTTTGTAAAATAATACATTGAGTTTTAAATGTCATATCACTTTTGCAAATAAAAAAATAAGTATCACTTGTCACAAACGGGGAAAAGTGACTATAAAAGCAAATACAGTGAATACACAACAATATTATTAGCAGCTGGCCTGAAGCTGTTGTCTGCAGAAGGCTCTAAGCCTGGGGCATTGGAAAGGCATTAAAGACTGATACCCAACTGGGATTTTGTTCCTGGCTGGAACTAGATTGACTCAAAGGGAACAACTGGCATAAGTCCTTTGAGAGTTATTGCCCGTCTTGGTGCCACCTAAAACCCTCTCAGGGGCTTTGTACGCCAGGTTCAGCCACCTTCCAGTCATCTCGAGCCCTGTGAGCAGGCGGGGGAGGCTGTCCTGTCTTGAATGTTGCCATCTTACCGGTTCTGGGCCAGTATGGCCAGTCAGAAGAGTGCTGGCTTTGTGGTTTTTTAAATTAATTAATTAACTAATTTTTGACTGCACAGGGTCTTCGTCGCCGCGCGGGCTTTCTCTAGTTGCAGGGAGCGGGGTTACTCTTTGCTGTGATGCGAGGGCTAATTGCGATGGCTTCTCTCATTGCAGAGCAAAGCTGGGGCACTCAGGCTCGTTAGCTGTGGCTCATGGGCTTAGTTGCTGCTCGGCATATGGAATCTTCCCGGGCCAGGGATTGAGCCCATGTTCCCTGCTTTGGCAGGAAGATTCTCATCCACAGTAGCATCAGGGAAGTCCTGGCTTTGTGTTTTGAAGACTCAGGTCTGAGCTCTGACTCTCGAAATAGTCTTGTGGCCCTGGTCCTCTGTGTTACTCAGGCTCTCCAGGAAAACAGAACCAGAAGGAGATTATCTATCTATCTATCTTCTATCTACTAAGAGGAGTTATATGACTGTGGAGGCTGAGAAAAATCACATGATCTGCCGTCTGCAGCTGGAGACCCAAGGAAGCCAGTGATATAGTTCCAGTTCAGTTCAGTTCAGTCGCTCACTCATGTCCGACTCTTTGCAACCCCATGAACCGCAGCACACCAGACCTCCCTGTCTATCACCAACTCCCGGAGTTTACCCAAACTCATGTCCATTGAGTTGGTGATGCCATCTAACCATCTCATCCTCTGTCATCCCCTTTTCCTCCTGCCTTCGATCTTTTCCAACATCAGGGTCTTTTCAGATGAGTCAGCTCTTTACATCAGGTGGCCAAAATATTGGAGTTTCAGCTTCAACATCAGTCCTTCCAATGAACACCCAGGACTGATCACCTTTAGGATGGACTGGTTACCTTTAGGATGGACTGGTTGGATCTCCTTGCAGTCCAAGGGACTCTCAAGAGTCTTCTCCAACACCACAGTTCAAAAGCATCAATTCTTCCGTGCTCAGCTTTCTTTAGTTCCAGTCCGAGCCCCAAACCCTGAGAACCAGAGGAGCCAATGGTGGAAATTCCAGTACACAACCAGGAGAAGATGGGTATCCTGGTTCAGTCAGTGAGCCAGGAAGCCCTCAATGGATTGGCAGATGCCCACACACATGGGAAGGGCAACCTGCTTTCCTGAGTCCACCAGTGTAAGTGCTAATCTCACCCAGAAACACCCTCAGACAATGATATCTCATCTGGGCACGCTGTGGCCAGTCAAGGTGACGCATAAAATCAGCCATCTGGTCCTCCAAGGCTCAGCTCGCGTCTCCCACAGAAGCTCAGGACGAGGAAGCAGGGTGCACAGCAGCCCGGGAGCTGGCACTTCTGGACGGTGGGCAATCCTCCCCTTCCATGAGATTTGCCCGAGGCCACACGCTGGCAATGAGTGGGGTCTTGCACTGGGGCCCACCTACAACCCACTGCTATCAGCTTTTCTAGGAGAAGTCCTCCCTCAGCATCCCCAGTGTCCAGCATTGTGTGGGGTGAGGCAGGACAAGCCCACAGCAAACAAAACACAGGGTCCCTTCAGAGTCTCTGCCGCAGAACCTGATGGTTTGGTTTCTGTTTGACTGGCACACACGCCCTGCTGGGCCTCCTGGTCGTGTGTCGTTGAGCGGCTTAGAGAGCCTGAACAGACGCACACAGGGGCACACACTTCTGCTCTCTGGCCAGCCTAACAGCCTCTCTGGCATATGCGTTCTGCCTCACATCGGGGGGACGCGGGGGACTTGATTTACTACAGAGCTCGCCAGCACCAAGTCTGAACAACCGGCGCTCCCCCCTTGTCACGAATGGGCTTTACTTCTGAAGCTCAGAACGGTGGTTCAGAGGAAAATATTTCCATGCATTTTCAAGGTCAGAAAAGAAAGCAAAGAGCATCAATATGGAGCAGGCTTTGCTGGAGTCAAACAGACACTGGCATAAGACACCCAAAAGCAGGGATTAGCTACACACAGCTGGCCGCCAACCTAACGCATCTGCCCGCGTGTGTGATTGTGTGTGTGTGTGTGTGTGTTTAAGTGTGTTTCTCTGTGGAGCTCTCAGGGGCTGGTTGTCATCCTCAACATTTTCTTGGATGGGGCCAAGGCAAGATGTGATTTCTTAAGGATTTTGTTTACTGTCAGATGTTGTCTGGCCCCTGAACAAAATCTCAGGGATTTTCTTCTCCTAAAGCTGAAGGTTGATCGCATCCCCTCCTCGCAGGGGACAGCTCGCCTCCTTCCCCGGGTCCGCCCACCTTGCAAAGACTGCTCCTCCCCTCTGGTCTCCCCTGAGTCCTCTGGGACCACAGTGCAGGATTCACTCCTGGGGATTCAAACCCCCTTGCATGAAGATACAGCCTGAGACAAGTGAGGCTTGTGAAGGCGAGGATGGGACACTTTCATTCTATTTTTTTTAAGCTATTTGTTTATTTGGCTCCTTGGGTCTTAGTCGCGGCCCTCGGGATCCTCACTGTCGCATGCGGGCTCCAGGGCACACAGGCTCAGTAGTTGCAGCAGTGGGCTCTGTGGCCCCAAGGCATCGGGGATCTGAGATCCTCAGCCAGGGGTGGAGCCTGAGTCCGCTGAGCTGCAAGGTGGATTCCTAACCACTGGACCACACAGGGAAGTCCCTCGTCCTGTTTTACTGAGATTGTTGTCCAGCTCACTAAGTTAGTAGGTGATGAAGGAGCTTGGTAGGGGTCACAGGGAGTCTGGCCAGCTGGGTCCTGGACACATTCACCCCCGTGACCCTGAGCGAGTCATTTATCTTCTTGCGGGCTTGGTTTCCCTGTCTGTAAAAAGAGAATGAAGTTGTTTCCTACTCATTTTTCTGAGGCTGCAGCACCACTGTGGTTAATGCTAAAGTAAAAGGTGCTGTACTGAGGAGAGACTCTTTCAATGACAGTGGCCGTCTAGCAGGATGGTGACGGGAAGGGAGGGGGCTCCCAGTCACCGGGGCCTCCCACGAGGTTACTATGTGATGCTGGCGGTGCCAGTGGTCCCCAGGAAAAGAGGACACTAACAGGCATCTGCCTTCATAATCAGATCCTTGACATATCCACACCCTTGCGAGCGTGCTCAGTCGCTTCAGTCGCGTCTGACTCTTTGTGACCCCATGGACTGTAGCTCACCAGGCTCCTCTGTCCATGGGACTCTCCAGGCAAGAATACTGGAGTGAGTTGCTATGCCTTCCTCCAGGGGGGTCTTCCCAGCCCAGGGATTGAACCCAAGTCTCTTGCACTGCAGGCAAATTCGTTACCCACTGAGCCACCTGGGAAGCCCATCCACACCCTTGCTACTTCTGCTGCTGCTGCTGCTGCTAAGTCACTTCAGCCGTGTCCGACTCTGTGCGACCCCATAGACGGCAGCCCACCAGGCTCCGCCGTCCCTGGGATTCTCCAGGCAAGAACACTGGAGTGGGCGGCCATTTCCTTCTCCAGTGCATGAAAGTGAAAAGTGAAAGTGAAGTCGCTCAGTTGTGTCCGACTCTTCACGACCCCATGGACTGCAGCCCACCAGGCTCTTCTGTCCATGGGATTTTCCAGGCAAGAGCACTGGAGTAGGTTGCCATTGCCTTCTCCGATCCACACCCTTAGTGCACCAGAATTCATCTGCGTTCAGTTTTTCAAAATACTCTGATGTCAATGGTTTCATTGGAAAAGAATCAAAATAAAAACAAACGTCCCCTTGCCTCCCCCTGCCCAGAACCCCCTCAACATGTCACTCCCCTCTTATCCCTCCACACCCATTGTGTCCACCGCTCTCCGATATTCTCTGTGACACCTGGAACACCCCCGCGAGACCCATCGGTTCTCAACCTGCACTCCGACAACCTGTGGGTCTCCGTCCATGTTTAAGGACAAATGCCTGCGTCTGTTCGCTTTAGGAAGAGGAAAGGAGCCAGCTTGCCCTGATTTTCCAAGGGAACAGTGACTCCAACACGGCAGAGGGCTGGCTTTGCTACCTTGCCTGTGCTTTCTAAAGGAAAGAGTGTGAAACACTCTTCAGCCTGGAGGAGGGGAGGTTTGAAGGTGCTAGAATCCCCTCTCCCGAGGTTGAAGGACGCTCGGGTGAAGAGCTGCTCTCCGTCATAAGGAGGATGTGGTGACGTGAAAGAACGCGTGTCACTGAGAGGGACCCTTCCACCGCAGATGAGGGCGTTCTCCCAGCAGTGATTGTGCAGACTGCTCCCCGGGAGAGAAGTGCAGAACTCAACAGCGGGACTCACAGAAGGTTCCCGAGGCTTCTCGATAACTATTTGTCAGAATGTTTGCTCTCTAAGAAATTCTTGCCTTGAGGGAAACTGGCCTACACAGTTTCAGTCATCCCACTCTGCATTAGCATTTTAAGACTTTGAAATAAAAACCGACAAAAAAAAATTTGCTGTAACTGCGTCTAAGTTACAACTGTTGCATCCAACATTCATTAGTAAAAAGCAAAGATATATACAACCTTTCTTTAGAATACAGATGACTGGTTGGTCTTTTTAATTTTTTTTTAACTTGTACAATTTCATTTTCCAAAAGACTCCCCTCACCTCACCCACACCTCCCTGATAAATATTCCCCTACACATTCACAAATGCATACAGTAGCAAAAAGTAACATTTCCCTAAATATAACTTGAGTTATTGGCACAGTATATTCTTGTGGCCTTTCTACTTTAGAGTTCAGAAAACATGCTCAAATATAGCAGTGCATGGAGTAGAAAGGAACTTAAGGTCACATTATCTTCTTGGTGGTGAAGGTATTTTTTACCTGTCAGTTGGTCTCATATAGCCCATTGATAACCATGTGAAATCCAACTTCATGAATAATTCGATTCCTCCTGTTTTCCCAGAGAACCATAAATTGTATTTATTTGGTATTATGTGTTATCATTTTCATAGAAGGAGAGCTTTAAAAATTTATGCTGCACGTTTTGTATGTTATCTCAAAATGCTTAAAGGTTTGGAAGGCAGGCATTACGTGGAACTAACGGGGAAATTATTTCAAGCCCAAATTTTCAGCCCTGACCTCTGATGTATATTCATTCAGTTCAGTTCAATTCAGTCTCTCAGTCGTGTCCGACTCTCTGCAACCCCATGGACTGCAGCACGCCAGGCTTCCCTGTCCATCATTGGAGAGTTCGGACAGAACGTGGTCCACTGGAGAAGGGAATGGCAAACCACTTCAGTATTCTTGCCTTGAGAACCCAAGGAATAGTATGATGTGTATTCATATCTAACAGCAAAAGGTGAAATTCCACACTGTCAAGATAAAGCAACACCTCACACCTAAACGGAAATCATACCTAAATTGATCTTCCACCCAAATTTCTCAGCGTAACCCATAAGAGATTAGAGTTGTGGTTGATGTTGATTACTGGGGTTTCCTGTCTGCAGTTTGAATAATGCTTCTCTGGTCTCCACATTGGTGGACATTCTCTGAGAAGCACAACCAGAAAGAAAACAATCCTCAGGCCAGCTTCTTTCTGAAGGGAGCTTCTGCTGGGACCCCGGCATCTCAGGAGAACAGCTTTGCTCCTCAGCAGCTGACAAACAAGGCCAGCATGATCGATCTCTCGGCTTAAGGACATCTTACATATTTATGGAGTGACATCTTTCTCCATCGAGATTCATAATCTAGATTTTCAGCTGCCAAGAGGGACCTCGGCCACCATCCTAACAAGTGTCACATTGATAACGGCCTTTTCATTTTTCACATTCAGAGAACAGAGTGAATCAAAGTCAGAGACAAAGTCTTCCTCTTTCAGATTTCAAAGGCAGCAAGGCATAGAATGTATTTCATGAAGTGAACTTCAATTCAGGGAGGGTTTTATAAACAGCACTTCAGTTTAGGATCCAATGTATTTCTTAAAATCTGAATTTAAAATTACTATTCTCATTATTTAGCAAAAAGGTCAGTCTGTACTACGTTACAATTGCAAATTTTAAAAACATGATTTCCGTGGTAGGTTGAGAGCTGAAAAACTAAATTTGGAGGTTAAGTTAATGTTTGACATATAAGAATTCTGCAATAAGCCTTAATTGTGCGATTAGGTGCCTTATAGCAAGCACACATTGTATAAATAACAAACTATATCTTTTACATAGAAGTTAGCAGTTAGTATGGTCCCAGGATTTATATCATGAGATGACTATTTTTAATACAAATTATAGCTTACACACAACTGTTGAGTTGCTGAGCCTGGGAGACTCACTCCGTCTTATAACTATTATTAGTAATTCATGGAAATTGATTACCTGGACAGCAGTCAGATCCTTACTATTTTGTGGCAGAGATGATAAACACAACCATTTGTTGTCAGGGTGATTTTTTTCTTCTTTAAAAAAAACATTCATTAAAACTGCTGGAAATCTTGCTGGTTAAAACAGGAGTTTGCCGTTTTCCGAGCACTTTATGCCTCTTGGAGGAGAATTCATTATAATAACAGAGTACTGGGCTGACTCTATTTGTGTGAGACAATGGCCTCTTTGGAAATGCTAGATGTGTACCAAAATGAATGTACACTGCCCTCACAGAGATAAAAATATTGATTGTAGGGGCACCACAGCCTAAAGACTCCAGGTTATTGAAAAATAATGAAATCTCGTCTTTCTGCTCCAGCGTTTTAACTCCCCTGATTATCGCTAGAGTACTTAATTATCCAGCAAGCACATCTCCAGTAACAGGCAGAGTTCTAAAGAGAAACAATCAAAAATTTCTTACTTGATTTTTTGGCTTGCTGTTTTTTCCCCTAAGAGGCTGAAATTAAGTTCCTTCCTCCCTCTTGTAATACATTCTAGGATCAGGACTGTCAACAAAGCATAAAACTAGAGGTTAGGAAATAGCTTAGTAAATTCAGGCCACCCAGATAACTGGATTTAAAATGTTCTTCCTTCCGTATTAACCAGGCACCTTCCTGGTCACTAAAACAATTCCTGCTTTTCTCCTAGTTTCCTGGGCCCGTCTCGGTGTAGCTGCTGTTCAGTCACTAAACCATGTTCAACTCTTGGCAGCCCCATGGAATGCAGCATGCCAGGCTCCTCTGTCTTTGGCTATCTCCCAGATTTTCTCAAATCGATGTCCATAACATCTCAGTAAAGTATATTCTGTAGGCTCAGGACACTTTATTTAGCTTAATTCCACTGGATTAAAAAAAAAGGAAGATCTATTTGATGTTTACAAGAGTTTCACCTTAAATATAAAGGCTATAAAGGAATTATTAGGTTAAAAGTAAAAGGATAGAAAAAGATATTGAAATCTTAACTATATATTATAAATTATGGAGAAACTAATGTGGCTCTATTAACATAAAATGAAAGATGAAGAGTACTACAAGAGATCAAGAAGGAGGTTTTTAATGAAAAAAGGTTCACTAATTGGGAAGAGCTAACAATGTTAAATGTGTACTCACCCAATCACGGCATGAGAACACATTAAAAAATAACTGTAGGGAGAAGTAGCAGCTGGTGATTTTAACACTCCACTCTTAGTAACTGATGGACCAGTAGACAAAAAGTCAGACACTAAGAGAATTGCATTATCTATAAGCTTGTTGTTGTTTAGTCACTAGGTCATGTCCGACTCTGTTGACCCCATGGACTATAGCCCACCAGGCTCCTCTGTCCATGGGATTCTCCAGGCAAGAACACTGGGGTATGTTGCCATGCCATCTTCCAAGGGATCTTCCCAACCCAGGGACTGAACCCAAGTCTCTTACGTCTCCTGCAGTGGCAAGCAGGTTCTTTATCACTAGCACCACGTGGGAAGTCCCAGTACTCCATTGTATATATTGTTTATTTACCACATCTTCTTTATCCATTCATCTGTTAATGGACATCCAGGTTGTTTCCATGTCTTGGCTTTTGTGAATAGTTCCTGCTATGAACATAGGGGTGCATGTATCTTTTTGAATTAGGATTCTGTCTGGATATATACTCAGGAGTGGGATTGCTGGAACATATGGTGACTCTATTTTCAGTTTTCTGAGGAACTTCTATACGTTTTTCATAGCGGGTTTCCCAACTTACATTCCCACCAGTAGTGTAGGAGGGTTATATCCTCTCCAGCATTTATTTGTAGAATTTTTAATAATGGCTATTCTGACTAGTGTGAGGTGGTTACCTCATTTCTCTAATAATTAACAATGTTGAGCATCTTTTCATGTGCCTATTAGCCATTTGTATTTCTTTGGAGAAATGTCAATTTAGGTCTTCTGCCCATTTTTCAATTGGGTTGTTTGGTTTTTTGAGTTATATGAGCTATTTGTATATTTTGGAAATTAAGCCTTGTACATTTTGGAAGTTAAGCCCCTTTCACAAGGGAAGGCCAAGAATACTGGAGTGGGTAGCCTATCCCTTCTCCAGCAGATTCTCCTGACCCAGAAATTGAACCAGGGTCTCCTGCATTGCAGGCAGATTCTTTACCAACTGAATTATCAGGGAAGCCCAATAATTAGCAAATGTTGAGCATCTTTTCATGTGCCTATTGGCCATTTGTATTTCTTCTTTGGAGCAATGTCGTTAGGTCTTCTGCCCATTTTTCAATTGGGTTGTTTGGTTTATTGAGTTATATGAACTATTTGTATATTTTGGAAATTAAGCCCTTGTCAGTTGCACGGTTTGCAAATATAAAATACTTCAATATTTTGAAATTAAACAATACACTTCTAAATAACCTATGAGACAAAGAAACAATCACAGGAAAAATTAGAAAATGTTTAAACTGAATGATAATGAAAATGCAACATGTCAAATTTTGGGGGTTGAAGTTAAAGTAGTGGTTAGAGAGAAATCTATAACTTTAAATACTTGTTTTAGAAAGGAATGATAGTCTAATCTTAATGATCTATGCTTCTCCTTTGAGAATATGGAAAAAAGAAAAACAAATTAAGCACAAAGTAAATGGTAGGAGAAAAAAAATCAAATTCATACCTATCACCATATTCAAAGGCAAACTACAGGCAAATGAAACATAATTGTAAATATGAAATCATAAAGTCCATTCAATAAAGTATTTTATGATCAGTGTATTTATGATCCAGGAGAAGGGAATGACTTTCACAATGAAACTTCAGTCGCACAAATCATAAAGCATAAGCTGTATGAATTTAATTACATCAAAAGTAAGGATTTCTGGTCCATGAAAGACATTATAGATAAAGATTAAAGTAAGATGAAAGCATGGAATTTATCTGCATTGTCTAAAACCAACAAAAGATATCTGGTATAGCAAAGGATGTCCGGCAAATCTAAAGAAAAGGACAGCCCCAATAGAAAAATAGGGGAAAGACACGGAAAGTCAACTCACAGAAGAGGAATCCTAAAAGGCTAGCAGGCCAATTTAAAGAAACTCAAATTTACTAAAACTCAGAAAGTGACAGTTAAACCAGCAATGAGATATCACTTTACATCTACGAGGTTGGCAAAAATTAGAAAGTGAGATGACTTCAAGTGTTGGAAAAGATACGGAGATATGAAATTTCCATGGACTACTGATAAGAACATGAAAAGTTACAACCATTCTGAAAACAACCTCAGCTGTTCTTAGTCAATGTTACTATTACAATCCCTATTATCCAGCAATCTCACCCTGTTTATACTGCCCCAAAAAATTCTCAAACGGATCCAAAAAGGGACATGTACAAGTAAGTTCCCAAAAGGGACATGTGAGGAACAGGGTTACAGGTAGTGGAGGGGAATTGAAGGTAACCCAGGGTCCCAGACCTGGAGAGTGGACAGCTCACACAGAGGGGGGTAATCGTGCACAAAGGAATGTTTACTGCAGCCAGAAAAATACCATAGCAACGTGGATGGACCTTAAATTTGGTGCTCAGTGAGGAAAGTGAGAAATGGGGAAGTGGGAATCAGAGATAAAAGAAAACAAAGATGAAAAACCAGAAAAGAGAAAGAGAAAAAGGGAAATCAGTATGCCTGAAGATATTTTGTATATGCACACAAAATTTAGACCCAACATGTGTTTATAGTCATAAGGAAATAATCAATTATGGTACATCACTGAATGAATTATTAAAATTATGTAGGAACTTTGTGAATGCTAATGATACTAAATGCTAAATTTTTTAAAAAACAGATACAAATTATATCATAATATGATTATGACTATTTTTTAAAAAGAGAGTGTGTATACATACATAAGCACATAAGAAAAAAGACCAGAAGAGAAAAAAAATTGAAGTGCTGCAAATAGTAGTGTTAGAATGGTGAGATTATGGGCAATTGTTTTCCCCTTTTCTCTCTATTTACTGTTACATTTATGTTTATATATTTATTTTCATGTATTCTGTTTCAGAATTTCTTTGTAAACTATGCTCTTCTCTTTTGGTTAACTGATCACTTACAAATAAATGTAGGAAAAGAATAAAGTTTTACCTAAACTTAAAGTGTATCTGGACTTTCCTGGAGGCTCCGGTGGTAAAGAATCCACCTGCAATGTGGGAGACCTGGGTTCAATCTCTGTGCTGGGAAGATCCCCTAGAGAAGGGAACGGCTACCCACTCCAGTATTCTGGCCTAGAGAATTCCATGGACTATATAGACCATGGGGTCGCAAAGAGTCAGACAAGACTGGGCGACTTTCACTTTCACTTTCAAAGTGTATCTAGAACATGCCCAGATCTCAAGCTGACTTGAAGGGCTGGGTCAGTTCATCAGTCATAACCAGTGGGGAACCCCACCTTCCACACTGCAGCGTGGAATGTTTCTGTCTTAGTGATCTCGACTGTCAGGATTGTCATGCTTACCCTGCTTGACTGGGGTGAAGGGCTTTGGAGTTCTTTGAGATTGGGAATTGTGTTTATGAGAACCTTAACTTCAGGTCTTGACATAACGCCATGAAAAAGTTGAACCTGCCCACAGTGACTTGTGGTCATTTGTAAAGGACTTTTACTGTGTTCTGAGGGTAGGCCAATACAGGCAGGAAGTGCAGATGAGTTTGTATTTTTCTTTTTTCCTTTCAAACGTTTGTGGTGATTTTCTCCCTATTTTCATATGGATGATGTTAGCGTAGAGACTTATTTTGAGAAATTGTGCTGTAGCATCTTTTGTTTTCATTCTTGACTGTTGATCATTCTAAAAGCGAGAAAGAACCATTTCAACGGAAAAAGATAAGTTTAGAGTTAAAAGAAAAAGATGATCAGGGATGACTTCAGAATACTGAAATGTTCCAATTTCATTTAGACCCACCACCAGGACTATTTTGTCGCTTTCTAGTTTAAATTCCAATGGTTATTTGCAGAGATGTATAAAGTATGTATTATGAATGAAGACAAAACCGTAGAATTTAATTTGCCAAGGGATCCTTTCACAGAAGCTATACATAGCTCCAGACATCAACTTTAGCCCAGCAACGAATCCCCAGAGAGAAGAAATAAATCTCAAATATTGTTTGCAGATGTGCAATAATCAGAAGCCACCCATATAATATAGGACTGTTTCACTTTTTTTCTCTATCCTCCTAATTTTTCCCTGTGTCTTTTTCGTCTGCTCTCACTTATCCCTGTCTCTTAAGACACATAATGAAAGGATGTCTCTAGGTCTTATCAGACATCTGTGGTTTTCCTTTCCCTCCATAACTGTCAGAAAAAAAGGAAGTGGATAGTAGTTATCTGCAAAGTATCCTGTATTTCACCTTTATTATCTGTGTGCTATACTATCCTAGATCTAACCCCTTGACAGTCATAAAGAGAAAATCTTTTTAAGAAATTGATCTACCACTGCTGCCTATTCTTCATGAGAGGATGTGATCCTTTCATTTATTACAGAATAATCGTCCTTAACGCCAAAGTGTGTGATACAATATGCTAAACGTGTGTTCTGAGCCATTCATCAGAATTAATGGCAGCAAAACACAAGGAGGAGCTTTGGTTGTCATGAATAGACAGTGGCCAGGGAAGGACTTAGGTCAGCTTGGGTCCTGGCCACACCAAGTACTGTAATACCATGCTGCATTTAAACAGAGCACTCAGGGAGGAGAGCAAAGAAATGGCTCTCATTTAATTCACCGTAACAGTGTTTTTAATAAAAAATGTTGAGAGACAGGGGAGATGCAAAGGGTTTGAGTGTTGAAGTCAGAGAGACTTGGGTTTGAATTCTAGTACCATTATCGTCCCATGTATGATTCTGGAAAAATGGTTGAGTCTCTGTCTTAGTTTGCTCATCTCTAAGTTGAGGGGAGGAGGTAATAATGCTACCCTGAATGATTGTCCTGAAGACTTCAAGAGAGGATCTAGCACAGAGTAGACATTCAACAGACAGTGGAATTCTTCTAAAAATGATGTTCTATAGACAGTGAAACAATATTAATAATAGTGGTTATGAGCAGCGGTTCTCAAAATGTGTCTGGGGGGCCTCTGGAGGTCCCTGAGAATTTTATAATAACATAAAGGTGTTATCTGCTTTCTTTCACTCTCATTTTTTTACTAGCATGTAGTACAGAGTTTTCCAGAGGCTACATCTGTGTCATAATACAATAGATTTAATGCAGGAGCAAATAAGTTATCTTGCATTAAGCCAAACATTAAAGAGATTTGCAAAAGTGTAAAACAATGCCTCTATATTTACTATAATGTTTTTAGCAAATATAGTAATTTTTCATAATATTATATTATTTATAACACCATATCAATTACCAATTAAAATTACTATACAGATAGTTTTTAATATATAATCAATAACCATCTTCAAAGCATGATTTAAAGAAATATAATGGAAAGTCCATGCTAGTCTCAAAAATATAATACATCTAAGAATAAAGTTAGTGAAGAATGCATAGGATGTACATGAATAACTGTATACAACTCCACTGAGGAACATAAAAATGATTTTTAAGATAGAGAAACATATTTTACTCTTAGGTAGAAATACTCAGTACTTTTTTCTAAATCTAACTAGACTTCAATAGAGTCTCAGTCATAATGCCAACAGAACTTTTTCTGGAACTTGAAAAAAAAATCATTTTAGGGCTCATCTAAAAGAATAACTTGTGAAAATAACAAGAAAAATCTGAAATACAAAAATAATGGAGCACTTTCTCTGGCAAGTATTAGAGTCAATAATGCTGGTTTCTAAAACAATATGTACTGACACAGCAATAAACAGACAAGTGGGAATACGCACAAGCAAACCTGAAGTTACAAAAGAAAACAGTGTTTAACGACAATGCCCGGCATCAATGAGTGAAGGATGAATTACTTACTAAGTGGAGATGGGGAAATTTGCTAGCTATTTGTAACCTTATCTCTCCTTGTTTGTTGTTGTTTAGTCGCTAAGGTGAGTCTGACTCTTTTGCGACCACAGGGACTGTAATCCACCAGGATCCTCTGTCCAGGGGATTTCCCAGGCAAGAATAGTGGAGTGGGGTGCCATTTCCTTCTCTAGGGGATCTTCCAGACCCAGGGATTGAACCTGCATCTCCTGCATTGGCAGGTGGATTCTTTACCAGTGATCCACCAGGGAGGCCCAAATGAATTACAAGTGGTTCAAAGAGCTCAATGTGAAATTGTTGTTGTTGTTCAGTCACTAAGTCGTGTCCAACTCTTTCCCCCATGAACTGCAGCGCGCCAGGCTTCCCTGTCCGTCACCATCTCCTGGAGTCTGCTCAAACTCATGTCCATTGAGTCGGTGATACCATCCAACCATCTCATCTTCTGTCATACCCTTCTCCTCCTGCCTTCAATCTTTCCCAGCATCAGGGTCTTTTCCAATAAGTTGGCTCTTAACATCATGTGGCCAAAGTATTGAAGCTTCAGCTTCAGCATCAGTCCTTCCAATGAATATCCAGGGTTGATTTCCTTTAGGATGGACTGGTTTGATCTCCGTGGTGTCCAAGGAATTCTCAAGAGTCTTCTCCAGCTCAAGAATTTGAAAGCATCAGTTCTTCAGTGCTCAGCCTTCTTTAAGCTCCATCTCTCACATCTGTACGTGACTACTGGAAAAACCGTAGCTTTGACCATATGGATCTTTGTTGGCAAAGTGATATCTCTGCTTCTTAATATGTTGCCTAGGTTTGTCATAGCTCTTCTTCCAAGGAGCAAGTGTCTTTTAATTTCATGGCTGCAGTCAACATCCTTAGTGATTTTTGAGTCCAAAGGTTTCAATGAAAAATTGTAACTATAACTATAAAATTGTTAGAAAAAAAAATGGAGAATATTTTCATGCTCTTGGAAGAGATCTTTTCTCAATAAAAACACCAGGGACAGAAAACTTTAGAGAAATGATTGACTATTTTATTATATAAAAACACTTAAATTTCATGTCAAAAACATCAACAAGATTAAAGACAGAGAACGATATTTATAAGCTCTATGACAAAGGGTTAATAATGTTAATTTGCATATGCAATAATATAAAACAGAATATCAGAAAGACAACTGAGTAGATTATTCACAAAAGTAAAAATGGCTCTTAAACTTGTAAAAATTCAGTTTACTGACACTTAAGGAAATGATCATTAAAACTATAAAATATTATTTTCTACATCAAGTTGACAAAGATTTAAAAGGGTGATAACACAGTGTAGACAACAGTGTAGCTTAACAGGCACTTTCTTGTTCAGTTGATGTTAGTATAAACTGTCAAAAGCTTGTTGCATGGGAATTTAGTGATAACTCTCAAATAATAGTAGTAGTAACTAGCACTCATCTTTTATTGACTTTAATGGGCATTACTTCTCATATTCTATTAGTAAGCAGGATATTGGCTACTGTTTTGCATTATGAAATGCACACACCACACACACACATAAAGATATATCTAGGAAGTAATCATTTATTTCTATTTTACTATGGGCTTTTAAAAGTAAGGGATAGCTATCAAAATGTATCAAAAGAATTTTTGGTACCTACTGCTAATATATGGTGGAATATATTATTAGATTTCATAATATTAAACCATCTTTACTTTTCTACGAAGAACTCCTCTTGGTCATAATTCCTTTAATATTCCATAGAACTAGTGGTAAAAAATCCATCCACCAACGCAGGAGATGCAAGAGACTCAGGTTCAATCCCTAGGTCAGGAAGATCCCTATAGAATAAATGGCAGCCCACTCCAGTATTCTTGCCTGAAAATTCCATGGACAGAGGAGCCTGGTGGGCTACAGTCCATGGGGTCCCAAAGAGTTGGACATGACTGAGCAGAAGTACAGACTGTATTTCAATAGAGGATTCTGATTTTCACCTGGGTATTGAGGGCAGTTGTCCTGCTGTTCGTCTGTCAGTAGGCCTTTTGGTTTGCTGCATGCTTTCATTTACAAATTCTGGCTTTCTAACCAGATTTCATAGGTTTTTCTTGCTTTTCTATGACCTGAAAGAGCTCACAAAGCATAGGAATTATCTGTTCTTTGAAAGTCTAAATAAATCACCCATGAAACCCTCTGGAATCTTTGTAGGCCAAGACTTCTTATAACTACTTCCTCTTTCTTTGGTTATCAGTCCATTTAGATTTTCTAGTTACCCTTCCATTGATTGTTGACTTGGGTATTTTCCTTGGAAATCATTTATTGCATTCTTATATTTAAGTGAATCAGCATAAATTAAGCAAAGTATTATCTTAAAATCTTCAAATTTTATCAGTCTCCATGCTTCATTTCCCTGGGTGATTCCTTGTTTTGTATATTTAGGCTTTCTCTTTTAGTTCTTGACTAAGCTAGTTAGTAGATTAATACAATGCATTGATCACCACCTCTCAAGAACTAGCTCTTGGGTTTATTTATTAGTGATACCATCTCATAATTTATCAGTATTTAATTTTATCTCAATTTTTTACTTCCATTTTCCTAAGATTTATGAAATCTTTTAACAGATTTTATTTTTTTAGAGCACTTTCAGATTCACAGAAAAACTGAGCAGAAAACACAGATTCTTTTTATTACTTGGATACTTGAGTTATGTATTTTTTTTTTAACAAAGTGCTTAATGGAAAATGCCATTAGAGTCCAACTTCAGCTATATCTCAAAGGTTTTAAAGTCACATTTTTATTGTAGTCATTTCCCAGATATCCTATAGTTATTCATTTTATTTCCTCTTTGACTTAAAAAATGGGTGAGAAAGGAGGACGCTTGTTTGGTTTAGAGGCTTGGGAGGTTTGTTTCTTGTCCACTTTTGTTATGAGCTCCCAAAATATTTAGCAAAGACGTGGTACTTTTTCTTCTTTGGGGAACACATCAAATTTTGTTGCAGTTTGTGAAAACTCTGTAAAGGTACCATTGGCAGTTGCACAGGTATCCTGGGTGAAGTTAATACATCTGTTAGACCTGCCTTATTAATTACAGTGTTCAGACTTAAACATGCTCATCTTTGTTTCCTAGTTCACTCCTAAAGAGGACTTTCAAAGTCTTCACTGCAATTTTATCTCTCCTGCATTTCTTGAATATTCTTTATACAGTTCAATAATTAGGTTTTTTTAGTCAATAAAGATTATGACAAGTTTATCTTGTATACTATACTCTTTGAGTTAGTAAAATCTCTTCACATTGTAAGTGATAGAAAACCCAATTAAACTTGTTTAAACAATGAATGGAATGTACTGGTTCTTGTTCCTAACAAATCAAAGAAGTGGGGCCTGATTTAGCAGCCCCAATGATGCTAAAAGAGCACATAAAGCAATGCCCAGCTTAAACCAGATTTGCTCCCTTAACACAGGTTGTTGATTAATCAAACCTTGAGTTATTTAACAGAGACAGGATCCCATGCCTCTAGGATGGGAGCTCAAAGAATAGAAATATTGCCGCCAGAGCCCTTTACAAGAGAGGACATTCAATACGGAAAAGCTGGCCTCCCGCACCCAGAGTAACTTATATGGACTGATTTGTTGTTCGTTTGCTCAGTTGTGTCCAACTCTTTGCGACCTCATGAACTGCAGCACACCAGGCATCCCTGTCTTTCACTATCTCCCAGAGTTTGCTCAAACTCTTGTCCACTGAGTCAGTGATGCCATCCAACCATCTCATCCTCTTTCACCCTCTTCTTCTCTTGCCTTCAATTTTTCCCAGCATCAGCGTGTTTTCCATTTGAGTTGGCTCTTTGCATCAGGTGGCCAAAATATCGAAGCTTCAGCTTTAGCATCAGTCCTTTCAGTGAATATTCAGGGTTGATTTAAGGCTAGCCAATCAGCTTCTGCCTCTCACCCCTTATATTTCACCCTGAGCCCTGGATATAGAGACAGGTTTGGAGCCTGGTCACCCATCTCCTTGCTGCCCAACCTGGCAACAAAACACTTTCTTTCTGCAAAAGCAGGCACCGTAGCCCTTGCTCCCGTGTGCATTGGTTGGATGGAGGGCCCTTGCTCAGCAAGCTACCAAGATCTGGTTTCTCTCCCTCCTACTTTTGTGGAGCATCTGTTTTCTTTTGGGGCTCATCCCAAGGCTGAAACTGAGTCACTGTCACCTTAAAATGCATGGCTAATGATGGAAAACATAAATTCCTCAAGAAGGGGAGGGAGTCAGGATAATATGGGGGGAATACGTTCCGGAAAGGCAACCGAGAAATGCCCATTCAATACCTTCCTAACTATGGCCTTGGTCAATGACTTTTTCCTTGAATTCTTCTTTGATATTCATACTAAAATCTGCTTTTTCAAAATTCTGCTGGCTGTATCTTTGCCTACCCTGTACAGTATGTTTCAATACATTATATGTGTCCTGTGGAGGTGAAACCACATCCACTGATTCACCCTTAAGAAAGATAGGCAGGCTTAAATCATCTCATACCTGCCCTGCATGAACAGGTTCACCTTTCTTCATGGCAATATCAGCGCTGACTATTTATCACTTTACCCTGGTCATTATGTGAAATGCCAGCGCTTGTAACACCACTAATTCTCTGCCTCTGTGTTCAGACAAGCCCCAATTACTGTCAGAGCCCTCACTGTCCAAGCTGTGTCCAAGCACCTCTAGTCATTTCCTGCCACTGAGACCATTTACTTACTGCAGTTGTCCCCGTTTTTTCGATCCCTTTTACGATCTCAAAGCTTTTCTCTAACTTGGTTCCTCAAAGGTAAATTCTCCCACTCCTCCCTGGGCTCATGCGTCCCAGCTTTCTACCCAGAAGTCCTCTAGTGCTCTTGCAGATGCTGTGGGTGTCCCGCCCATGCCTCCGCACCTCTCACCTCTACAAGCCGAAGGACCTGGTTCTGCACTATGCTCAGTCGTGTCCGACTCTGCGACCCCGTGGACTGTAGCCCACCAGGCTCCTCTGTCCCTGGGGTTCATCAGGCAAGGTACTGGAGTGGGCTGCCATTTCCTCCTCCAAGGAATATTCCTGACCCAGGGATCGAACTCGAGTCTCCTGCACTGCAGGTGGATTCTTTACCATCTAAGCCACCAGGGAAGTCCCCCAAAAGTAAATAACCTGGTGCTGCACTATGCCGAAGGAGGCTTCCTGCAAACACTGGGACTCACTGCCAAGGGTTTTAGCTCCAGTGTTTGGAAGAGGGAATGTTTGGGAAGCAGCTTTGCCTGGAGACATGGACGATGGTAAGAACTACCTGGCTGCCAAGTCCCCTGGTTGGGTTCGCTCTGAAGCATGTTGCTCCCTTTCTGCAAGGCCACATAAAGATTCCACCTGCAATGCAGAAGATACAGGAGAGCTGGGTTCAGTCCCTGGATCAGGAAGATCCCCTGGAGGAGGGACATGGCAACGCACTCCAGTATTCTTGCCTGAAAAATCCCATGGACAGAAGAGCCTGGTGGGTTACAGTCCAAAGGGTCTCAAAGGGTTAGAGCACACACAGAGAGACTGAGCCCACCCCAGTGACAGGCTCTGTAATCCCTCCTCTGTGGCTTCCTTCCGTTCCTGTCTTCCTTCCCCATGCCCCTGTCAGTATTTCCTGGGACTACTTCCCAAATAAATTACTTACTCCTTCCATCCTTAGCTTAATATCTGCTTTTAGGGAAACCCAAATCAAGACACTCCCTAGAGAGATGAAAGGCACTAAGCTTTGCTATGAAAATGTTTATTTAAACAATTTGAACAAAGTGTCCCTTTAACTTCTAAGTATAGTCATCCTACTGATAGTTACATCTCTTATATAAACTCAGACACGACAGCATGTGTTGAACACCTATGTGCAATGTGCTAAGTGAGGTACCAATGGAGCTGGAGGGATGGTATCTGCCCACAAAGGGCTTAGAGGAGGAATTTGAACATTTACACACATCTCTCAACTCCTGAGAGTAATTACTGTTTACAAAAATGGAAAGCATTTAGGAGTATTTCTTTTCCTTTTGAAAATCTGATTTTTGTAATCAAACCTGAAAATATACAAAAAAATTATGAATTATAATACATTTAACATGTAAGTAACAGCAATTCAGTGATCATGTACCCATCACTCAGTTTAAGAAAAAAAATTTCAACTTATGATTGAAGTCAGCCCCTGTATGTCCCTCCCAGATCTTCGAATTTCTCCCACTGCCTGCCAACTAACCATGATCCTGAGTTCTCTGTTTATCATTCTCACTTTTAATAATTCTGCTGTGCATTTGTATCCCTGAACAAAATATGTTTTAGTTTTGTTTGTTTTTAAACTTTTAATCCCTGGCCTCGTCCCTTTTCCCTCTTTGCTTACAAAGTATGAATCTCATTTTCTTGTTTTAATCATTATCCTGCAGATAGTAACATCTACACTTGTACTAAAATATACAACTGATGACTATCTTTACTCTCCCCTCAAACAATACAAGACCTAATAACTCTTTAATTCTGATCACCCCCTCCAGACGTTAATGCTGTTTTGTAAATGTTCTTATTTATGTTTTTTCAGCCCAGAGGAATTGTTAATATTGTTTTATTCAGTCTCTGCTTGGTAAGCTTCAGATGCTTTCTTTAGTCTTTGTTCTTCCTTACATCTCAGCACTTCCATCTGGACCACTTTCCTTCTGCCTGAATCCTTCCTTCTTCCATCTTTTAGAATTTCCTTTACTTGAAGCTCTACTAAGAGATTGCAGAGTCTCCCTGTGTTCTTGAAAGATGTTTTACTGGGTACATTACTCTAGATTGATAGCTATTTTTTCTTTAGATGATGATAATACCATGCCACCATATTTGGGCTTTTGTTCTTCCTATTAAGAAGTCAGTGGTCAGCCTAATTATCATATTTTTGAAGGTAATTTCATTCTGGGTTTTTTTTTTTTAAAGATTTTATCTGTTTCACACTGTAATAGATCTATATGTAGAACTTCCTTTTATTTGTCTTGCTTGGGATTCACCGGTGTTCCTCAAACACTGGACTGGCCTCTTTTATGACTCGTGGGAAATGACAGGTCATCCTCTCTCCAAATATTGCCTCTGCACTACTTTCTCTTCTCTTGTTCAGAAACCCTGATCAGACATGTGCTGGACCTTCTCATTCCTGCCTCCATATCTCTTTATCACTCTTCTGTTGCATATCTTAATCTCTCTGTGCTTCCCTATGGGAAAGTTTTTAGAACTACCTTTTGTTTTACTGACTTTCATCAGCTGTGTCTAAAGCAATCATTCTGCTTTTCATTTTTAAAGTTCTACTTCTTTCATATCTGCTTGGACATTATAATCTCTTATTCATTAATCATATTTTCTTTCACTCATTTTTTTCTTTAAACATGTATTTTTATTTTGCATCCCCTGTGTTGATTTCAACAACTGGAGTCTTTGGGAAGCTGATTCTCCTCTCTCTATCTTCTGGCATTCACTATTGATACATTACTTTCTCATGTCTTTTACTATGTGTGTTTATTTCTCCAAAATTTATATGTATGGGTTATTTGAGGCCCAGGTAGAAGGTGGATTTGCCTAGGTGGTTTGCTTCTGGGAGGACAACAGGCCTGTAACCACTTTAAATTAGCCTGAAGTAAATGAGAGAAGTCAGCATCAGTTGGAATGAATTTGAGTGAGAGGCAAATCTGGATGGGGCAACCTGTGCTTATGAATTCTCATGGAGGCACACCACACCAGCCCCATGGTTCAAAAACATAGGTTTGCTAGCAACTGGGGGGAGTGGGAGAGATGGTTTAATTTCTATTTTACTCTTTTAAAAAAGATGAAACTCAATCCAGTTTTTTGTCTAACAGGCAAAAGAAGAGTTAAGTGGTTCTTCACCAAAGAAGACACATGAATGGCACACAAAAAAATATATATGACATGATGGTCCACATCATTACTCAGTAGGAAAATGAGAATTGAAACTCCAATAAGATACCACTATATATCCACTAGAATGCTAATATTAGAAAGACTGAAATCAACCATCACACAGTTAGTTCAGTCGCTCAGTCGTGTCCGACTTTTTGCGGCCCCATGGGCTGCAGCATGCCAGGTTTCCCTGCCCACCACCAACTCCCAGAACTTGCTCAAACTCATGTCCATTGAGTCAGTGATGCCATCTAACCATCTCATCCTCTGTCTTCCCCTTCTCCTCCTGCCTTCAGTCTTTCCCAGTATCAGGGTCTTTTCTAATGAGCCAGCTCTTCACATCAGGTGGCCAAAGTACTGGAACTTCAGCTTCAGCATCAGTACTCCAATGAATATCCAGGATTGATTTTTTTTTAGGATTGACTGGTTTGATCTCCTTGCAGTCCAAGGGACTCTCAAGAGTCTTCTCCAACACCACAGTGCAAAAGCATCAATTCTTCAGCGATCAGCTTTCTTCATGGTCCAACTCTCACATCCACACATGACTACTGGAAAAACCATAGTTTTGACTATACAGACTTTTGTTTGCAAAGTAATGTCTCTGCTTTTTAATATGTCTAGGTTGGTCATAGCTTTTCTTCCAAGGAGTGTCTTCTAATTTCATGGCTGCAGTCACCATCTACAATGATTTTGAAGCCCCCAAAAATAAATTCTGTCACCGTTTCCGTCTCCCCATCTATTTGCCATGAAATGATGAGACTGGATGCGATGATCTTCATCTTTTGAATGTTGAATTTTAAGCCAGATTTTTCACACTCCTCTTTCCCCTTCATCAAGAGGTTTTTTAGTTCCTCTTCGCTGTCTGCCATAAGGGTGATAGCATCTGTGTATCTGAGGTTATTGATATTTCTCCTGGAAATCTTGATTCTAGCTTGTGCTTCACCCAGCCTGGTATTTCACATGATGTACTCTGGATGTAAATTAAATAAGCAGGGTGACAATATACAGCCTTGATGTACTCCTTTCCCAATTTGGAACCAGTCCATTGTTCCATGTCTGGTTCTAACTGTTGCTTCTTCAACTGCATACAGGTTTCTCAGGAGGCAGCTAAAGTGGTCTGGTATTCTCATCTCTTTAAGAATTTTCCAGTTTGTTGTGATCCACATAGTCAAAGGCTTTAGCGTAGTCAATGAAGCAGAAGTAGATGTTTTTCTGGAATTCTCTTGTTTTTTCTATGATCCAACGGATGTTGACAATTTGAAATCAATCATACGCCAATAAAATTTTTTTTAATTTTTTAAATTAAGAATGCTGATTATTTTAAGTATCAGTGATCATGTGAAACAACTGGACCTCTCACACACTGCTAGTGGGAAATTTAAATGGTACACTCTTTTATTTAAATTAATTTTTATTGAAGTATAGTTGATTTACAATGCTGTTAGTTTCTGCTGTACAGCTAAGTGAATCAATTGTATACATATTCACTCTTTTTTAGATTCTGTTCCCATATAGGTCATTACAAAGTACTGAGTAGGGTTCCCTGTGCAATCTAGCAAGTTCTTATTATTTATCTATTTTCTATATCATAGTGTGTAGATGTCAATCCCAACTCCCAATTTATCCCTCCCCCCCCTTCTTCTTATTAACCACAAGTTTGTTTTCCACATCTGTGACTATTTCTGTTTTACAAATAGGTTCACTTGTACCATTTTTAAAATTCCACATAAAAGTGATATACTGATGATGTAAGCCTTCAGAGCTGGGTTTCGCAGCCTCATCCCTATTGACATTTTGGACCAGATGATTCTTTATTGTGGAGGTTGTTCTGTGCATTGCAGAGGGTTTTGCAGCATCCTTAGCCTCTGCCCAGTAGGTGCCAGTAGCAACTCACCAGCTATAGCAATCAAAAACGTCTCCAGACACTGCCAAGTGTGCCCTGGTAGGCAGAATCACCCTCAGTTAAGCCAGCTATTGCTTTATGGTAGCAGCATGGGTTCTCCCTTTATACTCCCAGCATACACAGGTTTTGAGCTTTGTCTCCTGGGTGCATGGAGCCATGAAAATCAAAATTCAAGGTTATCCTGTTCATCAAATGCTCTCAAGAAGAAAACAACCTACTTCAGTGTCCTATTTTTCTCATCACCGATACTCTTAAAAGGGGTGTCTGCACATATGGGTGAGTATCTCAGAATTCCCAGTCTGCCACATTACCAGAAATGGGAGCTATTTTAGCATTCTTTTTCTTATTTCTTTTCACCCAGTCCTCATTCTCCTTACTTCTATCAAATTCTTACCTTTAACAGGAAAATAAGAGCAAAATGAAAATTACAGATAATTGATTTTAATCAACATTTTTAAACCTCCCTCCATTATGAGCCATTATAGGAAGAGCTTTCAGATTACCAAAATTGTGCTTCCATTTATTCCCCCTTTACTTTTTTGTCTTGGTTCCTGAAACCAGTGGCTTTCTGGAGCCAGCTTATACGGCTCAGCAGAGCTGACTTGGCAGCTTCCCTCTCACATCCACATTCAGTGAAGTCATTTTGCTACATTGAAAACAGGCCTCCTTGGGAGTATTTACACCATGGAAATCAGCAAATGCTACAAATCGGGTTTCTTATTTCTCAGAGTTGTTGGGCCAGCCTTTAGTAGCACACTACTAACAGAAATGGACCCAAAAAATGTAATAAAGACTATAGTCTCTCCTTTAGTTCTTTTTTATTGCCTTGACTGTGTGTCTACCCTGATGGCTCAGACGGTGGTGATGGTAAAGAATGCACCTGCAATGCAGGAGACCTGGATTCGGTTCCTGGGTCGGGAAGATCCCCTAGAGAAGGAAATGGAAACCCATAAGAGTATTCTTGCCTGGAGGATTCCATGGACAAAAGAGTCTGGTGGGCTATAGTCCATGGGGTTGCATGGAGCCACACATGACTGAACAACTAACACAGACACGTATCTATCCCAACTTTCTCTTCCGTTATGGGTTGGGTTGTATCCACCCAAATTCATATGTTGCAGACCTAAAAATATGACTGTATTTGAAGACAGAGTTTTTTAAGTGGTAATTAAGTTAAAATGGGGTCCTTGGGGTAGACTGGCCCTAATCCAATGTGGCTGATCTCCTTATAAGAAGAGATTAAGGTGCAGACACACACGAGGGAGGAGCACGTGGAGACACTGGAGGACACGGCCACCTGAAAGCCAAGGAGAGAGGCCTCAGAAGAAATCAACCCTGAGGACACCTTGATCCCAGGCTTCCAGCCCCCAGAACTGCGAGAAAATTCATCTCTGTTATTTAAGCAACCCAGTTTGTAGTTATGGCCACCCTAGCAAACTGATATGTTTTCACTTTGATTTTCTTATTCTTAGTGCATTTCTTAGTGCACCCAATATGAAAATCTGGACCAATTGGTATCTGTGATCAGAACATAGTGAAGCCAAGGTCATGGGCTTAGTCATAGGGTGGAAAAGAGGAGGAAAACTTCCCCATCACTTCAGAAGGCCCCTAGTGCCAACTGACCACGACACATAAATGTTTGCCTAATCAAAAGATCAACCCAAGAGAAAAGTCTGCTAGCCCGTGAATACTTCCTTAAAAAGTACCTCTAAAGTCTAGGTCCTGCTGGTGGCAATTTCATCTTCTTGGAACATTCCAACAGTTAGGATAACTGTTATCCTAATGCTTCTTGACTAGAATCTAAAACAACCAATTCTCTTTGAACTTTCTTCCTCAAGCCAGCTTCATGTACCATTGAGGATGAGATTCCAATCTACCCCAATGAAGAAGAGAATTTATTAAAACCTTTATTTCCCATGAGAAACTTTGAGATTCTTAATGTTCTTGCTCATTTACCACTGATTTTTACCACTCTCCTTTTTCAACTAGACAGGAAGACAAAACTTTGACTCTGCTCATCTTGGGGCTTCCCCGGTGATGCTAGTGGTAAAGAACCCATGGATGTAACAGAAGCTTCCTCACGCTGAGCCCTCTTTGGCCAGTGGGTTTTATTTCCATTGAACACTCTTTTGCTGCTGTGTTTTTTTCTTTCTTTTTCCTTTCTGTTCTAATCAATAACTCATGAAGCACAAAAGGGGACTTGCACTGGCTCTTTGATTTGCTGTATACATCACTTGAAGTGTTACATTTTAGAACCCAATTTTTAAAAATCATTTACACTTCAGAGTAGAAAAATAGCAACATTACTCGACGATTCAATTAAATTATCCCAGGTTAATGTGTTCACTGTCAGCAATGAATAACCACAAGTGTGTAGCCAATGAATAGACTATAAAGCTCTATTTCTTTCACAGATCTATAGTTTATTTTGTGAGCATATTAAAATATATTTTCTAATAGGAAAAAAAATGAGATGCCCTTTGTTTACTCCTTTTTACAGCAAGTTAGTGCCTATCATTCCCAGGACAATAGCTTCCTTAAAACTACAACAATAGCTTTTATCTCTTCAAGCCCCAGAGGACACTGGGAAAATCTCTCACTTGGGTTAACTTTGCTGAATATATTTAACCAGTAAATTATTTGCCTTCCCAACTGGAAGAACCAATATACATTTATGTTCTAGGAATGGTTTGTTTTACTAACTTTATGAGTGAAGACCTCAAGAGTAGCAAAGCCAAGGGACATTTAATTAAGTTATATTTGCTTTTTCATGATCTTTAGCTCTAGCTTATAAATCAAGAATCAATGAGTACTTAATTTCCTCTTATAGCATTAAAAGTAATTGCTTCATAAATTCACTTTAGTAATCCAAATATTTGCACACAGTACAGCACAAAGAGAAGTTGTTTCACTGATGAGATCCTAACTTTTATTTTATTAGTATAAAATGGAGCTTGCTCATTTTATAGCTTATGATTTTCCTGGCTGCCTCAAATTTCTTTTTGAAGCAGACAGGATATAAATTTAAAATAAATACAATTATGACTTTGCTTGAGAAAAAAAAGCCAGTCTACTTACTTAAAATATAACAAGAAATCATAGCTGTAGATATATTTCTGCTTAGTAGAGTATGATTATAATGAGTAAGTCCCCCCCCCACCAAATTGTACATGCTCAAAAAGCAACAGAAATATTTTCAAGGCTAGTTTACTTTACTTTACCTGTTTATTTTATTGTGGGGCAGGAGAGGAAGGAGAAAAGTATTAATAAAATTGTTATCTGTGCTGCTAAGCTATTGACTATTGGCCTGCACCAGAGTCCAAAATTGTTTTATATTCTTTAACTGCTCTGTTCAAAATATTTTCCTAAATGTAGATGTGACATTAAGATTTTCAAAGATAATTTTCATTGTCTGAGTCATTCAAGTCTTTGTTAACCAGAGTCAGCTTTCCTGGTTGTACAGATGAGCTCCAAAGCGAGGTGGAATAAGAGCCCAGGCTCCTAGGGCAGCATGTGGCTGATCTGAGCTGGGAAGAAACCCGGGTCTTCACATGGCAAGTCCAAGGCTATGACTGCCCCACAGTCATATGGCTATGGGGGCTATGACATGCCCCACATATGCTTTGTTTCATTTAACATGTATGTCTTAGCACCTATTACACATCAGATACTTAGAAAGCTTATAGCTACAACAGGAATGAGCCTAGAAAACATAGTGCCAAGTGAAAGAAGCCAACACAAAGATCACATATTATGATTCCACTTAAATGAAATGTCTAGAGCAGGAAACTCTAGGGAGAACAAAGTAGACTAGTAGTTGCCTAGGGCTGGGATAAAGAAGAGATGGAGAGGGATGGAACAGGGAGTGACAGGTTTCTTTTGGAGGTAATGAAAGTAATCTAAAATTGATTGTAGTGGTTGAGTACACAACTCTGTGAATTTATTGTAAAACCATTGAATTGTGCACTTTAAATGGGCATATTGTACCACTTGATGTGAAAAGCCCACTCATTGGAAAAGACCCTGATGTTGGAAAAGATTGAGGGCAGGAAGAGAAGGGGACAACAGAGGATGAGATGGATGGATGGTATCATCAACTCCACGGACATGAGTTTGAGCAAGCTCCGGCAGATGGTGAAGGACAGGGAAACCTGGTGTGCTGCTGGGGTTGCAATGAGTCAGACCACGACTGAACGACTGAACAACAGTGACAAAATGGTGTATAAACTTTATTTTGATAAAGTTATTTTTTAAGAAAATAGACCCAGCAGCTTGAGAAGCCACACCTCCTGCCATGGAGAAGGTGGATGTTAGCCTACTCCTTCTGGACTGTGCCCTTGGCACTGGTCGCCTCTGCACACAGGCCAAGTTCCCCAAATGCGGGACCCACCCTGGCTCCAGCAACAGCCCTGGGGACAATGTGAAGCCGCAAAGTTGTTCCCCACTCCTGCCTCCCTCCTGCCTCTGCCACCATGCAGCGTCCACCACTCCAAGCTAGATGAGCGTGTGGGGCACATTGGGGCATGTGTGAATCAGCTAGGCAGAAGCACCACGTTAGTTGTCTTTTCACTGTCAGAGGCCAGACTGCTTTAGGACCAGTGATAGCAACCCCACAAGAAGGGCCTGTAGCCATGGGTCCCCGGAAGAGTGTCCCCAACTCAGACAGATGCACTTCAGTCCCCCAGGTGCTGACCCCCAAACCCACTGGTCTTGGCTGTGCCCAGCTTCAGAAAGTTCCCAGAGGTCTCCTGCAAGGCACACCTCAGGCCATGCATATATACTCAGCTGATTCATAGTTAAATGACCTCATTGCAGATGCTTGGTAGAAAAATAGTCACTACAAATTGTCGTGCCTATTAAGGCCACATGCCCTGGAGAAGAGAAGGGCTACCCACTCCAGTATTCTTACCTGAAGAATTCCATGGACAGAGAAGCCTGGCAGGTCCCAGTCCATGAGGTCACAAAGAGTCAGACACGACTAAGCAAATAACACTTGGACACTTTCATGAGAGCCACACTCTTTCCGCCTCCCTATCCTTGTGCAGAGGGGTGGTTCTGCCCACAGCCTGGCTTCTGTGCCTCCACCTGATGAAAGCTTATATTCATCTCTGCAAGGATCACTCAGGATCACCTAATCCACAAACCGATCAGTGATTCCCTTCTGTGTTCTCCTAGAGCACTTCTCCTAGAGTCTAGGAGCACTGATGTTATGATATGATCAGCCTTTTATGAGCCTGGGGCTCCAGGTCCAGGAGTGCCTGCTTCCACTCCTTGTGGCCCAGCTCTGGGCCCTGTGCCCATGGAAGCGCCATCCCGCTGGGAATATTCAACTTGAATTGAGTTCGGTCATTTCACACAAGCAGAGACTTGACTGGAGAGCATGTAGGCAGAAGCATCAGAGTGCTACTTCCAAAAGCCTGAAAAGAAAAACAAGCTTGTTTCTTTAGTGATATCAAATGAGACAAAGAAAGGAAGAAACTGCCCGAGGTCACAGGCAACCGTCAGAGTGGAAGACTTCCATCCAAGTGCGATGGAATAATCAAGATTTATTTTTTAAATATTGTTATTAAATAAACATTACAGAAACTTTTGCATATCCAACTTATTTATAGCTTAAGGCATGAAAACCCACATTAGTATGTTGAATTATAAGAATTCACTGCAGCCTGCTAGCTGACAGCACGTCAAATTATTTGCAAATATTTTCTGGAACAGTAACCTTGAAGGATGCCAGCCCCATTCAGTGTAACCTTATCACAAGACAGGAACAGAGCGAGGAGATGAGTTCCAAAGCAAAGGATGCTTTAGTTCTTGGAACCTCTGTCAGCTGTTTGAACAAGGAGTTTATCCCCCATCTCAGCCAAAAGCCTCACTCGTATCTCTTGGGCATTTACATCTCTCTTTCCGCTGCACTTTAAAAAGATGGTATGCAGAAGGCCCCCTTGAGAAATTGTGCTCTGGGCAGGAATTTGTGAGTACATTAGTCACATTTAAGAGGCTTTATATCCTCCAGTCTGCAATAACATAGTTCTGCGAAAATTATGTAATCATTTTAACAAAGAGTCTCTAATTGACATGAAAAGGCAAAATCAAAATAAAAATGAATTTTAATGTGAGCAGTACAGGCTCTTCATTTTTACTCGCCATCACGGAACACAGTCTAGGAGAGCAAGAAACCAGGACCTCATTCCTGGCTTCTGACCTTAGGAAAACCACAGTGGTAGATTCCTCCAGGGGTGATTTTTCTTTAATATCCAATATCTCTACCTTACAAATGCCTCAAATACTTTTCTTTTTTTTTCTCCTATTTTTCAACATTATTTTCAGTACTTTAAATATCTTTCTTTCCACCAAGGAAAATATCATTCTTTTGATGAAAAGCTATTATGGCCCATTTAAAAAATTGTGAAGTGGTTGAGTGGTTTAAAAATTATATCTAAATCATTTAGCAAGGTTGGCACAACATCTGACTTCTGAAATCAGCATTTTGCCAAATATTTTAGCCATATCACAGTTGCTAAGCTAACGAGAAAATGCTAATCATCTGGCATAAATGTGGCCGTGTTAAAATTAAACAAAATTGATTGCCTTCAAAACAACCTTTTGTTTTTGTCTCCAAAAAGCTGCTTTGCACATTTGATATAGGTAAGAACTCATTGCTTATCCTGACACTACCATCTTTCATGTCGTGAACAGGCTCTGTGTTTTTCTTTGTTGTCTCATCGGGGAGTCCATATTGCGCCACTGTTCCTTGAATTCAACAGCTGTTTAAGCACCTACTATTTGCCCAGTGCTATGCTGCTCAGGGTAGTAATAGTACTCTGTAGGGTCCAGGCAGTACCATTGTGATAAATCAAGTGCCACCAGGGAAAAGAAAATGGTGTGTCTAGTGCATCATAGCTAGATTATAACACTTCCAAGTGACCTTGCAAAATTGTCTCATTTAGCCTATCAATTCTACTATGGTCTCAATAACATATTTTTGAAAAGCAAGTCTACACACCTGTTATCTGCATGACCCTTTGGTGAGCATAAAAGTGACAGAAGACACAGGCCTCTCCTCTGAAAGAGCTCATAAACTAGTTCAGAAGACAAACCATTCAGTCCACAACAATGCGAATAATAATGAATGCCATAAAAGTCACACCAGAGGCACAATGTATGTATCCAGAGAAGAAGAAATAAAATTCATTGAGCACCTACTATGTGCTGGGATGTTTCACACCTGTTAAAGGTGGCTCAATGATAAACAATCCACCTGCCATTTCAGGAGATGTGAGTTTGATCCCTGGCTTGGGAGGATCCCCTAGAGGAGGAAATGGCAGCCCACTCCAGTATTCTTGCCGGGGAAATCCCATGGACAGGAGTCTGGCAAGCTGCAGTCCATGAAGTCACAAAAGAGTTGGACACAGCTGACCATGCATGCATGTACACAGTAAGTATCAATCTCAGCAAATGTGGCTCCCAGAGGCAACCCATGGCACACACCCAAGAGGCAAGGGAAAATGTACATGCCCCCCAAAAATGCAAAACTTTTTGCCACAGGGAGAGGACTTTTATCTTATGTGTTTTTATAATTTTTTACATTATCTCATGTATTTTCTTTTTAGTCAAAGCTTCTTAATCAGATGCACCTACACATATCTGAGCCTCCTCCCAGTCTACTGCATTGGAATCTCCCACATTCTCAAGTAAGAAAATTACCAGGATATACCAATTATACTGGTTCCATTAACTGATTTAATTCTTTACCACTCGGGAAACTAAGGCTGAGAGCTGCCGAGGCATTTGCTTAAGACAACAAACTCTGCGAGTGGCTGAGACCAGATATGGACACAAAGTCTCTCCATCTATTGAGATAAATGGTGGGATCTGTCCATTATTCCATTAGTGTAGTATGTTACACTGATTTTTATAGGTCGAACCAACCTTGCATTCCTAGGATAAACTCCACTTACACGTGAAATATAATCCTTTGCATATGTTGCTGGATTCAGTTTCCTAGTATTTCACTGAAGACATTTGTGCCTGTATTCATAGAGGACACTGGTGTGTTTTCTTCTGAGGTCTTTGTCTTGTCAATATTAGGGCAATATTGACATCTGGAATGACTTGGGCAGTAGTCCCTCCTCTCCTATGTTTGGAAGATTTAGTGAAGAATCGATGCTAATTCTTCTTTAAAGTTTGGTAGAAATTATCAGTGAAACCATCTGGCCCTGGGCTTTACTTTGTAGCAAGCTTTTTGATTGCTAATTCAATCTCTTTGCTTCTATTCAAATTTTCTATTTCTTCTTAAGTCAGTTTTGGTAATTTCTGTCTTTAGAGGAATTTGTCTATTTCTATCTAATTTGTTCGGTTCAGTTCAGTTAAGTCACTCAGTCGTGTCCGACTGTTTGTGACCCCATGGACTGCAGCACGCAAGGCTTCCCTGTCCATCGCCAGCTCCCAGAGCTTACTCAAACTCATGTCCATCGAGTGGGCGATGCCATCCAACCACCTCATCCTCTGTGGTCCCCTTCTCCTCCCGCCTTCAATCTTTCCCAGCATCAGGGTCCTTTCCAAGGAGTCAGCTCTAATTTGTTGGTGTGCAGTTATTCATAGTATTAACACTGCATCTTCACCCTTTGTATTTAGCAGTAACATTCCCTCTTCCAATCCTGCTTTTAGTAATCCTGCTCTCTTTTCTCCTGATCAGTTTAAAGACTTTTCATTTTTTTTATCTTGTTGCTTTTTACTGATTTTCTCTGTTTTTATATTCTCTATCTCATTTATTTCACCTTGAATCTTTATTATAGCCCTCCTTCTGCTAGCTTTGAATTTAGTTTGCTCTTCTTTTTCTAGTTTGCTAAGGCGGAATTTTATATTATTGATTCAGGATATTCTTTTTTTTTTTTTTCAGGATATTCTTTTTTTACTATAATTATTTAAAGCTATATATTTTCATCTAAGCACTGTTTTTGCTGTGTCCCATAAGTTTTAGAATGCTGTGCTTTCATTTTCATTCATTCAAAGAGTTTTCTAATTCCACTTATGATTTCTTCTTTGGTCCATTGGTTATTTAAAAATATGTTGTTTAATTTCCACATATTTGTGAATTTCCCAAATTTCTTCTGTTATTGATTTCTAATTTCATCCTATTTTGGTTGGAGGACATACTTTGTGTGACTTCAACCCTGGAAACTTATTGAGACTTGTTTCCACAAGTCTTCCATTTCCTTGTTTGTCTTATCTCTGGTTGTCTTTCTTATTGACAGTTAGGTGTTGAAGTGTCCAACTATTATTGTTGAATTGTCTATTTCTTCCTTCAGTTCTGTCAGTTTTTGTTTGCTTTATGCATTTTGTAAATGTTTTAGATACATAAATATTTATTATTGCTATATACTTTTGATATATTTTATCATTACAAAATGTCCTTCTCTATTAATAATTTTTGTCTTAAAATCTGTTTGATGTTAATATAGCCACTCCAGTTCTTTTTTTGATTAATATTTGCATGGTCTGTCTTTTCTATTCCTTCATTTTCAACCTATTTTTGTAGTTGAATCTAAAACGCATCTCTCATGGACAGCATGTAATTGAATCATTTTTAAAATCAATTTGATCAATATCTGCCTTTTAAAAATTTTAATCTATTTATATTTTGTAATTACTGGTAGGATAAGATTCATGCATATGATTTTTCTGTTTGCTTTCTATACCTTCTGTCTTCTATACCTCTGTTCATCCATTATAGCTTTTTTGTGTTAAATATTTTTTCATGTACCACTTTAATTCCATTGTCACCTCTTTTTTTAAATATAACTAGTTTCTTAGGGGTGGACCTAGAGATCACAATTAACATCTTAATTTATAGCAATACAGTTCACAGAAATACCAACTTAGTTTTAATATTATACCAAAACTATATTCCTATACATTTCCATTCTCTCCCTCATCCCTTCTGCTGTTACTGACATACAAATTACATTTTTATATATTGTATGTCATTTAACAGAAATTTGCAAGTATTACCTTCTTGTCTCTTAAATTAGATAGGAAGCAAGAATTACAAATAAAAATACATTAATATCGTCCTTTATATTTACCTATGTAAATACCTTTAACTGGTATTCCTTATTTCTTCATATGGATAAAAGTTGCTGCTCCGTGTCCTTTCATTTCAGCCTTAAGGAATCCCTTTAATATGTCCTGTAGGGCAGGTCTGTTAGCAATGAAATTACTCAGTTTTTTTCTGGAAATGTTTTAATTTCATTTTCAGAGGATAATTTTCTGAATTTAATTCTTGCTTGGCCATCTTTCTTTTGGCACTTTGAATATTGTCATCCCACTCTCTTCTGGCCTCCATAGTTTCTGATGAGAACTTGGATTAATCTTACTGAGGATTCCTTAATACATGATGAGCTTTTTCTTGCTGCATTTAAGAGTCTGTCTTTGTCTTTCAACAGTTGGATTGTGATGTATTTAGGTGTGAATCTCTGAGTTTATTCTGTTTGAAATTTGTTGATCTTGAATGCGTAGATGAATATATTTCATCAAATTTGGGAAGTTTTTGGCCATTATTTCTTCAAATATTCTTTCTGCTCTTTTCTCTCTTTCCTCTCCTTCTGGGATGCTGAGGATGTATATTTTGGTATGTTTCATGGAGTTCCACAGATCTGTTTATCTTTCCTTATTCTTTTTTTTTTTTCCTGTCCTCAGACCTGAAAATCTCAGTTGACTTTTCTGATTCTTTCCTCTACTTGCTCAAATCTGTGATTGAGCTCCTCTAGTAAATTCTTCAAGAATTTCCCTCATAGCTCAGTTGGTAAAGAATCTGCCTGCAATGCAAGAGCCCCTGGTTCGATTCCTGGGTCAGGAAGATGCCCTGGAGAAGGAAATGGCAACCCACTCCAGTATTCTTGGGCTTCCCTTGTGGCTCAGCTGGTAAAGAATCCACCTGCAATACAGGAGACCTGAGTTAGATCCCTGGGTTGGGAAGATCCCCTGGAGAAGGGAAAGACTACCCACTCCAGTATTCTGGCCTGGAGAATTCTGTGGACTCTCTGTAGGGTCACCTAGTCAAGGCTATGGTTTTTCCAGTAGTCACGTATGGATGTGAGAGTTGGATTATAAAGAAAGCTGAGTGCTGAACAATTGATGCTTTTGAACAGTGGTGTTGGAGAAGACTCTTTAGAGTCCCTTGGACTGCGAGGAGAGCCAATCAGTCCATCCTAAAGGAGATCAGTCCTGAATATTCATTAGAAGGACTGATGCTGAAGTTGAAGCTCCAATACTTTGGGCACCTGATGCAAAGAACTGACCCATTGGAAAAGATCTTATTGCTGGGAAAGATGGAAGGCGGGAGGAGAAGGGGACAACAGAGGATGAGATGGTTGGATGGCATCACCAACTCAATGGACATGAGTTTGGGTAAACTCCGGGAGTTGGTGATGGACAGGGAGGCCTGATGTGCTGCAGTCCATGAGGTCACAAAGAGTTAGACACAACTGAGCGACTGAACTGAACTGAGTAAATTCTTCATTTCAATCATTGTACTTTTCAAATCTAGAATTTCTATTTGGTTTTTTCCCCTCATAATGTCTCTTCTCTTATTGATGTTCTCAATGTGGTTAGGTATCATTCTCATACTTTCATTTAGTTTTTTATATATGATTTCCTTTAGTTTTTGAATGTATTTTAAATAAATGATTTAAAATCCTTACCTAGTAAATTCAGTGTCTGGACTTCCTCAGAAACAATTTCTGCTGACTTTTTCTTCCCTGTGTATGGACTTTACTATAATTTCTCATTTATTTGCACGTCTTATGGTTTGTTCTGTTTTTGTGGTTTTGTTTTGCTGAAAACTAGATATTTAAAGTAATATAACGTGACAACTCTGGGAATCAGACTCTCCCCCTTCCCCAGAGTTTCAATTGCTGTTTGTTGTCATTGCTGTTGGTTTCTTAGAGACTTTTCTGAACCAATTCTGCAAAGTCTTTTTCTTTGTGTTTGTGGCCGCTGAAAGCTCTGCTCAGCTGTCTCAGTGGTCAGCTAACCACTGGACAGAGATTTCCTTCAATGCCTGGAAACAATTAGTCTTCCAATCTTTGCTGGGAGTCTCTATAGATATGTTGGGCACTCCTGAACACTCAACCAGATCTCAACTCCATCTTAGCCTTCATTTCCTGCTTGTACAAAACCTCAAAGTTCGCCAAAGCTGAGAACCTGGGGCCTCCTTAGGTCTTTCCTGGTCATATACATAGCACGGGGCACGTTCACACCCCTAAACATGTACATGGCCTTTTAGATTCCTAAGGTGATGTTAGCTTTTCCCCAAGATCCCTATGTATATCTCATTTTCCATTTTTCCCTTTAAACTTTTTGGTTTGTATATTGTTTGCCCAAATGTTATCTACCACCTTAGGAAGGTAGAATGTTAAACAATTACCTCTAATTGTTTCTGACAAATGCCACCAAGGAAAAGGCTGTTCATATAGGGAGAGCTCTGAGTCAGAGCAAATACATACAAATATGAGTGAAGTCTTCCAGGAAATCACTAGAGTGGTCACACAGTGACAAGTCTATGGTAACGGGGCTTTGAAGGAGCTGCAACCCTGTTTTGACCCTTCCAGTGGCAGCCAGGATGCTGGTTTTCATTGTGATTACAAGATGTTGGTTTTCAAGGTTACTGTAGAACTGAGGAAGGAACAGTGAGAATAAGGCAAATAAAATTGCCATAAGTCTTGCTTTTCATGCTGAGATTCAGTCATTTTTCTTGAATAAATGCTTCTCGGGTTACTGCAAGACTTTGGTTAATTTCCAGAATTCTGAAAAAAAAACACTGATGTTTACCATTTCTCCTGCTGTTCTCATTGGTTTTATAGAGGACATGATTTTCAGAGTTCCTTAGTCTGCTTTCTTTTCTTGTTGTTGGCATCACCTCAACGCAGGGGCTCTTGAATGCCACCATCCTATGGTGACTTCAAGAAGAAAGTATGATTCATGGACCTGAAATCAACAGTGAGAGCTCTGATCTTGAGGTTGCAGTGGGCAAGGCAGGTTTCAGAGAACAGGGGGGACTTGAAGAGATCTTAAAGACAGAATTTTAAATAGCCTACCTAATTAAGGAGGGAGGAGACCACAGAACCTGCCAGAAAGATAAAGTGCTGTGGTATTTATTGTTTTAGGAAACTTGATGTTTTCAGTTTAGCCAAGAAAGTCACTACTGACTCAATATCAAAAATTACAGAAAAACAATTAGACTTCCAAATCCTGCCAGCCTCTGAACCTATGCCAGATGAAATTCCATGCTAAAGAGAGGGGCCTATTTCTCATTCAATACATTCATAATTGCCCTTTCGTACTATTAAGCTTGACACAGTCAAGCATAATAAAGTCTTTCCAGACAGCCTTTGGACAGAAACATCTCTAACTCTTTGCCACACAGCTCAAAGCCTGCCACTGGCCAGTCTTACTTAACCAGTCAAAATGGTTATTTACTTGTTCTACTGTTGTTAGTTTAGAAAAATTTATTCCTTCATTCATTTACTATACATTTGAGTACTCACTGTGTGACAGATGCTAGTCAGGTGAATGGAGAGATAAGATATGGTCCTTCCTGATGTGGACTCACCTTCTCAATAAGGTTTCACAAGCGGCGTGGGCAGAGTAGCATCAGGATACTGGGAAAGCCCAAGAGAGAGACATTCAGTGAAGCTTGAGGCAGGGATGGGATTCCCAGAGGAGGCATCCTACCCGAGCTTCAAAGGGACAAAGAGTTTTGCTAAGAAGTTGGTGGGAGGAGGGGCCATATATTAGTCTGCTTGGGCTACTGTGACAAAATATAACAGACTGGGTGGCTTAGAAAACACAGATTTATTTTCTTATAATTCTAGAAGCTGAAAGTACAGGATCAAGGTATCAGCAGGTTGGTTTCTCCTGAAGACTCTCTTCCTGTCTTGCAGACAGCCGCCTCGTCTCTATGCTGTCACAAAACATGGGCTGGAAGGAGCCCTGGGCTCTGAGTACCTGAACTGAACTTGCTGTGAGCAAAGCTTCACTTCTAATACATTAAGACACTGAGATTTCAGAGTTTGTCATTTACAAGTACCTGCATTATCTTACTGAATATAATCACCCCAATCTCAAAGTTGTTTTTATCTTTTACATATTCCCTTCAAATTCTTATCAACATGCATTCATTTTTACAGAGTTGTAAGCATAGTGGACCAACCATTTTTATTTATTTTTAAATGTATACTGAAGTATTTTCCATGTTTACCTGTTATCTTCATAACTATCATCTGTGTGGCCTAGATAATATTTCACTAAACAAACTAAACCTGTCCCCAGTTGTTGAACATTCAGGTGTTTCCAATTATTCTTGTCTTTTAGGAAAAAATCCCACTACTGTGTTCTCTTAAGTGGAAGGGGTACAGATCCCCTCATCTGACAGCTTTAGCATTGGTCAAGTCTGCACAGAAGGCTCAGAACCCCATTCAGGGCTCCGGGGGCTGGAAAGGCCTCATCTTCAGCTCACCTGCAGCTCCTTGCCAGGCACCAGCCCCTGACTTGGGTTCTCAGGCCATCTCACGGCCTCCCTTTGGAGTCATGTGGGACTGAGTCCCACCCTTGAGGACCTTCTCCTCCTTCTCTCTGCTTCTTATCCTTGGGGTCTTGTCCAGCATTCCGTTCCATCCAGCTCCATCCAGGAGAGCCCAGGGAACCCACCCCCATCTCTCCCCTTACTCAGACCCAAGCACACACTTGGATCTTGGCTTGCAGCCTGGAGAAAGCAATCAAACAACTTCCCAAGCCCTTGTATGGGTCGGGGGCTTGGTAGGGAACAAAAGGCTGGTTTTAATTATTTTATCTTAGGAGAGTTTATCAAAGGGATGATATTGAAGGTGTGATCATGGAGAAGCAAAACCACATGGGATCACCCAAATCCCAGGGACTAGTAATATGAGGGAAAAAGAAAGAAAGAAAGTGAAGTTGCTCAGTCATGTCCGACTCTTTGCGACCCCATGGACTGTAGCCTATCAGGCTTCTCCGTCCATGGGATTTTCCAGGCAAGAGTACTAGAGTGGCTTGCCATTTCCTTCTCCAATAAGGAGCATTTTAAGAAGTTGGAGCAAGGTTCTCACCACTAGCCCTCTCTCACCTGATCATCTCCTCAAAGGCCACCTCGAGGGTCTTCTCCTTGGGGAAGCCTCCCATGCCCCCACGTCCTCCTCCACCACTGGCTCCCTGAGAGCAGACACTATATGAGCAGAAGACTTGTCTTCCAGCACCCAACAGGTGGCTGGGCAGCCCTTGGCACATAGCAGCTGCTCAATAAATACTTGTTCAATGAATGAATTGTCAAAGGATTGACTGAATACGGAAAGAGGGGAGAGATACAGAGAAAAACCAGGAAATTAAACATTTACTTTCGATACTGCATTTGCCAGTTTTCGTGCTTTTACAACACAACTGACTGTTAAAAGTGACCTTAATTTGTCACTGTCCCTTAAAATTAGAAATTAATTTATTTCATCTATTGGAAAACCAAATTTTGGCACCTTTCAAATGTGTTAAGCATGCTACTACCAGAATAAATATGTCTATTTAACAACCGGAGAAATGCAGTAAGACTTTTCAGGCAATTAAAGAGAACTTCTAACCCAACCCCTCACCAACAGACGGTGAGGAGAATAAACATTCAGACTAGTCAATGAAATTTGCTCGACAGTGATGAAAAAAAAAACAAAAACGTGTCTTTAAAATCCTTGTATACACAAACACATATCATTTACTTAGCCTAAAAAGAGGTAGTCCTCTATGAAATAACTGGATGACTGTATATCTTTAGCAGTTTTGAAAATCCACCTTGGGAACCAAAGGGCCTCGGGATTTTTGTCTGTGAAACGTTTGTTTGCAAGAGTAATTTTATTATCTGTTTTACATTTATTAGAGGAAAAACTAAGAAGACTTTTATTACTCTAAAATGTTATAAAGCACCATTAACCTGGCATTGGGCAAGAAAATATACCCCCTAAAATTATATAGCAAGGTACACTACAGAGATGGAAAAGAGGAGCAGACACCAGAAAAGGAGTGATTTCTAGGGGAGCTGCCTTTGGGGCATGGAAATTTGTATTCAGTCCATACCTAATGAGGTCTGTTAGATTTAAGACACAGAATTTAATCAGATATGGTCTCTAGCTTCAGTTGTGTCTGACTCTTTGCAACCCTATGGACTGTAGCCCACCAAGTTCCTCTGTTCATGGGACTCTCCAGGCAAGAATACTGGAGTGGGCTGCCGTGCCCTCCTCCGGGGATCTTCGCCACACAGGGATTGAACTCGCATCTCTTCTATCTCCTGGTTGGCGTCAGGTTCTTTACCACTAGCGCCACCTGGGAAGCCCCAGTGAGGGCAACAGGTCATCAAATATTTACCATGGAGCCCAGTTTGAGCCCAAAGAGGCAAACTGACATAGGAAAAAAACCCAAGTTTTAGAACCAAAATATGGGCTTCAAGATGGCAGTGTCCTTCCTCCCTGGGAGGCCTCTCTTTTGTCTCCACAATAGGACTGTATGGTCACAGGCTCTTATGCAGGTAGAAATGTCTGGGTAAATGATTTCAGCAGGACATCTGAATGCTGATACAGTTTCCAAGTATTATTCAACATCTCTTCCCTTCTGATGGTTGCTTTGAGAGGCTGGGTCCAAACATTATCTTCTCTCCCGATGCCTAGACTGGCATCAGAGAGGCCCCCAATGGGTCAGAAGATCCAAAGCTATTCCCCCACTGGAACTCTGAGAAGAGACAGCCTTAAAGAGAATCACAGGTGAATAATGACTACAGACACCATAGGCAGAGGGAACCAGCCTATGCTTCCTCAGGGCATCAGAGGAGACAGCAGAGTCATCTCATGCCTGAGTGAGGGCAAAAGAAGGCCTGGGGCCCAACTAGGGGCTCCAGGGTGAGGCTGTGGGTGGGCTCCTTCCCATGAGCCCAGGCCGAGCACCTCAGGAGATCTGGGTAGGGGTGAGGCACACCAGGAGACCGCTGCTTCCCCACCCAGCCCAGCCTGCGAGGCCACAACAGGGCAGAGGCCGGTTCCCTGGAGTCAGCCATGGAGGTGGAAGGGGACACGTGAAAAGGCTGAATGCCCCTTTATTGACAAGCTAGAATATTCTGTCCTCAGGTGGACTTAGGAACTCCTACTATACACAAAGTCATCACCTTTCCACAGTCGAATCTGTGACTGAAAAATATGCCTGCAATGCATGAAAATACATGAATACTACGGGGCTTTGCATTTGCAAATTGTCCGTGCCTCTTGATGAAGGTGAAAGAGGAGAGTGAAAAAGCTGGCTTAAAACTCAATATAAAAAACACTAAGATTATGGCATCCAGTCCCATCACTGCATGGCAAATAGGGGAAAAAATGGAAACAATGACAGACCTTATTTTCTTGGACTCCAAAATCACTGCAGACAGTGACTGCAGCTGTGAAATTAAAAGACATTTGCTCCTTGGAAGAAAAGCGATGACAAACCTAGACAGTATATTAAAAAGCAGAGACATCATTTTGCCAACAAAGGTTTGTATAGTCAAAGCTATGGTTTTTTCAGTAGTCATGTACAGATGTGAGAGTTGGATCATAAAGACTGAGTGCCAAAGAACTGATGCTTTTGAACTCTGGTGCTGGAGAAGACTCTTGAGAGTCCCTTGGACAGCAAGGACATCAAATCAGTCAATCCTAAAGGAAATCAATCCTGAATATTCATTGGAAGGACTGATGCTGAAACTGAAGCCAAAGAGTCAGACACAACTGAGCAAATCAGAAACAACAAATAGAAACGCTTGTTACTCATTTGTTATTATTATTAACTGCTACAATCAAGCTATATTCACTTATTTGGTAAATACTTATTGTCTACCATGTACTAGGCAGCAGTGAACATATGAAGATGCTAAAGGGAAGAAAGCATAAACTCCTCGCCCCCAAGGGGCTCCCTGTCTGGTCTGGGGAGACAGACACAAGCAAACCCGTGCAGGTGGCGCTGAGCACACGGGCTGGTGTAAGTGCAAAGGAGGAATCGGGGCAGAGGTGCCAGGGATGGTCAGGGAAGGCCTCCAGGAGAGGGTGACGCCTTTGCCAAGCCCAGGAGGGGCGGACCAGCAAGTGCTGAGACAAAGGTGCCTACAGGGGGGGTCCTGCAGGTGGGTTTGGGAAACACATGGAGGGAGGTGTGGCTGGGCCCGAGAGAGGAGGTGGGGAAGTGGGGCCAGGAGGCCACAGCTGAGAGAGAGGAGAGAGGGCAGGCCCCTGCGGGGCCCCAGGCCACTCCCGTTTTGACTTCAGTGTGAGGCAGGAGCCATTGGAGAGTTGGGGCGGGGCGGGGGAGGGGACACCTCCCCAGAGGTTGGCCTTTCAGCAAAGGATGCAGGTGAGCCAAAGAGCGCAGAAAGGAGCCCTTCTTCGGAGCACAGTGAATTTTCATCTTGATTATCATATTTGGTCTCCCCAACTTATTATTTTAGGGGAAACAAAAGATCTGGCCTTCCATGGCTATGGGGAGCAAAGGGGCCACCGTCATTTTGTCTATTTTGTAGCTCAACACACACAAAAGAGCCTGAAAGATTTGCCCACAGTTATAAACTGGAATAATGGGGGAGAGAGGGCCAGAGGTCAGGCCTCATCCTTCAAGCCCTGCGGCACTCACCTGACAGGCGCCACCTCCAAAGGTGGGAGGGCCCTTCCGAGGGAAGCCAGCCCCCACCCCCTGCCCCCCGGTCCCTGCCCAGGAGGGCTTGCGGGGGCAGCAGCCTGAGACAGACTCCTCTCCTCCCCTCAAGACAGCGAATGAGAACCGCGAACCTCAGGAGGGTGAGAAATAGCCAACACACCGCGGGGAAGTGCTTTATGGACGGCGGAAGGATGCTAAGTAACGTAATGCAGCCGGGAAGGCGCGGCATAAACGGTGATGGAAAGAAGCCTGTCACCGTGACTCAGGCTTTACAAGGCCAGCGGGGAGCCCTCGCGGCGCCCGCCCCGCCCGCCAGGTGATGGAGCGCATCGCTCCCCGCCCCGCCTATGCGGCGGGGTCCATCCGGACTCGGCCAGGACACCCCTCAGAACCAGGGAATGGCATCAGCAACCGCTCAGGGCAGAAAAAAAAAAAAAAAACAGGGCCCGGACACCTCGAAAACGGTGACTTGCTGATGGCTCTCCCCTCTATTCTAATGAAAACAATTACATGCGGAGAATAGATGATGGGGTTGGGGATGTCCTTCCCGCCACTGTCTGCCTCCCCCAAGGCTAAGCACCGCTAACGAGCATCGGCTAGTTCATACATCACAGGGAAATGCACACTGGAGATGGAGCGGCTTTTCCTTCCCTTTTTATTTTGTTCCCTTTTGTAAATTGCTTTGTGCCCACCACCCCCACCCCGCCCCGCGCCTTGATTCTTCACCCACCACCCTGTTTTTGCACAGATCCCTCGCCTGACCCTTATTTTCTCTCTCTTCACGTCTCTGCCCTCAGCCAACTAATTTATTGATTGGCTTTTACCTAAGGCCAAATGAAGTTCTCCTTTATTGAGACAATTTCTCAAAGTCTGTAACTTGCAGACGACGACTTCACCTCACGTTCTCTTTAATTAAAGGAGAGCCGCTGATCAAGCTGGTCCACTGGCCACATGCATCTTAATTTCTTTTTACCCTGCCGGCTGCCTGGTGCAAGTGCTTCTCAAACGTTTGAGACACAAAGCCTCAGTGCACTCAGTTATTCACTCAGGAGGTACTGCATGAAGAGGTAGGGCACCAGTTGCCCTGAAGAGTCTGTGGAGTTTAGACATGGACGGGCTGTGAGTTTGAGTCATACTTCTCTGTTGAGTTGGACAAAATAAAATTTTAAAAATCATGTCACTTTGTTGAGAATTAGTTTTACCTAAAGGCCCCTTCTGTTTGAAAGATCCAGGCAATCCGATAAAATTGGCATGTACTGAGTTTTTCACCAAACCCTACAGCTCACTGCTTCTTCTTTGTCTCTGCTGTCACGGCTACAAATGAGCAATCCAAAAGACCCTTCCTGTAGTTCTGTTTGCTCGGTTCTAGACTTCCAAACCTCTTTTTAAGATGAGTCTCAAAAGTAGGTTGGACCACACATTTAAATCCCTTTATTTCACTAAACACCACTGTAGGAAAACATGAGTCCGGGATTAGTATATCACTTCTACCTCCTCTTTTTTTAACGGAAAGATTCAAACCACAAAAGGACATGAATTCTAATTTCCTTTTGCGAGATCACCAGCCTAAGAAGGAGGCAAGGCATTCTACCTCAAACCATACCAATGCAGGCTAACATGTGACACCTGATTTGTTTTAAATTATTTAAATAGCTAACACATTCACAAAGATCGAACACCTTTTAATGTAAAAAGGTAATTAGGGAAATTGCTCCTTGGAAGAAAAACTATGGCAAACCTAGACAGCATATTAAAAAGCAGAGACATAGGGTTATCATTACCATCTTTTTAAATTCCATATATATGCATTAGTATACTGTATTGGTCTTTATCTTTCTGGCTTACTTCACTCTGTGTAATGGGCTCCAGTTTCATCCATCTCATTAGAACTGATTCAAATGAATTCTTTTTAATGGCTAAGTAACAATAACCCTATATGCAAAACAGAAAAAGAGACACAGATGTACAGAACAGACTTTTGGACGCTGTGGGAGAAGGCGAGGGTGGGATGTTCAGAGAGAACAGCATTGAAACAAGTATACTATCAAGGGTGAAACAGACCACCAGCCCAGGTTGGATGCATGAGACAGGGTGCTCAGGGCTGGTGCACTGGGAAGACCCAGAGGGATGGGATGGAGAGGGAGGGTGGAGCGGGGATCGGGATGGGGAACACATGTAAATCCATGGCTGATTCATGTCAATGTATGGCAAAAACCACTACAATATTATAAAGTAATTAGCCTCCAACAAATAAAAATAAATGGAAAAAATAAATAAATAAAAAGCAGAGACATTACTTTGCCAACAAAGGTCCATATAGTCAGTTATGATTTTTCCAGTAGTTGCATATGGACATGAGAGTTGGACCATAAAGAAGGCTGAGCACCAAAGAATTGATGCTTTCGAATTGTAGTGCTAGAGAAGACTCTTGAGACTCCTTGGGCTGCAAGGAAATCAAAACAGTCAATCCTAAAGGAAATCAACCCTGAATATTCATTGGAAGGGCCGATGCTAAAGCTGAAGCTCCAATAATTTGGCCACCTGATGTGAAGAACTGACTCATTGGAAAAGACCCTGATGCTGGGAAAGATTGAGGGCAGGAGGAGAGGAGGGTGACCGAGGATGAGATGATTGGATGGCATCACCACTGACTTAATGGACATGAATTTGAGCAAACTCTGGGAAACAGTGGAGGAGAGAGGAGCCTGGCATGCTGCAGTCCATGGGGTCGAAAAGAGTCAGACATGACTTAGGAATTGAACAACAACAAAAATGAGTGAAAAATAGCATCTCCATTTTTATTTGCCCTTCTCTTATTTTGAGAGAAGTTAACCATCTTTTCATATGTTTAAGAAAAATTTGTATTTCTTTTTCTATTTGTTCATATTGCTTGCCTATTTTTCTATTGAGATTTTGAGGGTTTTTTTTCCTTACCAATTTTTAGGAGCTCTTTACGTGTTCAGGGGATTTGTCCTCTTCCTATGGCATGAGTTGCAGTTTATCTGCCCAGTTTTAATTTGTCTGTTGGCTTTACTTTGTAAGTTTTTCGTTTGCTTTCTTTTTTGTATATGCTGTGGCTGTGGTTGTTTTGCGGTAGAAGACTTTCACTATTGTGCTGTCAAATTTATCAGTGTTTTCTTGCTTTTGTCATGGTTTAGAAAAGCCTTGTCCACTCCAAGATTAAAAAGGAATTCTCATTTCTCTTGCAGTAAACTTACAGTTTTCTATTTTGCATATAAATCTTCAATTCATTTAGAATTTATCCTGATGGACAGTGTGAAGTGGAGATTATTATTTATTTTTCCAGATAACTACTCTGCCATCTCATCTGGTGAAAGCATCTTTGCTGTATCATCCAGAAAAGATGACAACAGAAAATAAGTCATTACTGTCAGCAGTTTTGTTTTCATCCCTGGATTCACGTAGAGACTTGAGGATATGTTCTTGATAGTTCCCTTAGCTGCTTCCCTGCACCTCTGCCACGTGGTCGAACATCATAAATTCCTAATCACTGTGTTTGTCAAAACCATCCTTCCAATCACCCAAGCAGTTTTGTCTTTTAAGTTATTTTTTAAATTGTATTTATTTATTTGGCTGTGTTGGGTCTTCGTTGCTGGAGAGGGCTTTTCTCTAGTTGTGGCCAGCAGGGGCGACTCTCTAGTGGCCACGGCTTCTCATTGGAGAGCAGCGGCTCAGAAGTTGTGACGCATGGGCTTAGCTGCTGCGTGGCATGTAGGATCGTCCCCGAGCGGGGGTCAAACCCGTGTCTCCTGCATCGGCAGGCAGGTTCTTAACCAGGGAAGCCCTGTCTTTTGTCTTTTTAATTAAGCTTCTTACTGAAGTGTGACATCATACAGAAAAGCACACAGGTCAGAAATAGCTTTATGAAGTTTGACAAGTTGGGCACACCCAGGTAACCACCTGGTTCAAGATTTAGATCACAGCATCCCAGAGCCCCTTCAGATCCTTCCAGTGTCTGCCCCCCAGGGATGACTGCTTGTGATTTCTATCACGGCAGGATAGTTTGCTTGATCAAGTCTATATCACCTGGATATGCTGCACATGGTCTTTCCCATCTGACTTCTTTCCCTGACATTGTGCTGATGAGATTCAACCACGTTTTTCATGTTGCAGCTCTTTATTGTTCTCCTTGCTGGATAGTATTCTATTGTGTGACTGTAACACAGTGCATTTATCTATTCTAATGCTGACATTTGGATTGTTTCCAGTTTGGGATGATGATGAATACAGATGCTGTCAATACCCTTGTCCTGTCTTTTGTTGCACCTATGTGACCTTTTCTATGTAAATACCTAGGAGTGAGATTCCTGGGTCCTAGGTTATGCATGTAGTTGGCTCTGGTGTCTACAGCTATACAGTTTTTAAGTGTTTTTAAATTCAATTTAACAAAAAGTGTAAGCAGTTCATTTCTTGGGTCTCTGCTGTGTTCAGACACTTTACGTAAATGATCTCCCTAAAGCCCCCGAGACCCTCAGATGCAGTTCTATTACTGCCCCATTTTGAAGCTGAAGAAACTGAGGAGCACACATTGTGTGTTTGAGTTTCATTCCTATTTTTAAGACAGTTTTTAGAAGAGGGATGGACTTATGAATACAAAAGAGATTACTGAGCATTTAAGAGAGTGAGTGATATAATTCAAGACAAAATATGCTTTTAAGTTATTTATATTTGGGGCTTCCCTCATAGCTCAGTTGGTAAAGAATTCTCCTGCAATGCAGGAGACCCTGGTTTGATTCCTGGATTGGGAAGATCTGCTGGAGAAGGGATAAGGCTACCCACTCCAGTATTCTTGGGCTTCCCTTGGGGCTAGCTGGTAAAGAACCTGCCTGCAATGCGGGAGACCTGGGTTCGATCCGTGAGTTGGTAAGATTTCCTTTAGAAGGAAAGGCTACCCACTCCAGTATTTATATGTATAATGGCTCTTTATGTCTACAAGTGGTTGAGTAAGAAGTATCAAAAAGATAAGAGGTCACGAGTGTCCATTGATTAATTCATATTTTCAACAATGTCACTGAGCACTTCAAGTGTTAGAACTGGAACAAGCCTATGGTAAAGTGGTAAAGTAAAATGTGGTGAAAGATTTTCATGTCCTGGGCATTGGAAGCTAAGTTTCTATGGGTTCCACTGAAACCAAAGCAATCTGACGTGTACCATCAAAGACCATGCACAAAGAACTATTAGAATAAAGGAGGGATTGGGGAAAGACTTCCCTGGAATGGGATATATGGGCTGGGCTTTAAAAGATAGATAGGAGTCTCTAGATGGATAATCAGAGGAAAGAGCTCATTAAACAAGGTACATGTTGCATAATTAGGAAATATAATTCATGTGTGATTCAAGGGATATGAAGGGGAGAAGAATGAAGTGACAGGGAGTGACACACAGATGTTGATCAGATCAGAGATAACCCTTGAATGCCACACCAAGAATTTAGATTTCATTCTGTATGTACTTGGGGGTACATCACACAGTGATGATTCTAATAGATTGCCCAGAATTGTGCATTTTATACATTGCTGTCAATTTAAAACATTGAATTGACATTTTTAATAACAAAATACTATTTAGGACATTGAGGAGTCCTCACTGGAATTTCCAGTTTCCAGCTTTATGCCAGGTGGGGGGCAGTGGGAAGTGCTTTATGGAAGCGCTCTCATTCAATCAGATAAGGGCAGGTCAGTTGATCAAAATAGTGCAAGCAGGGAACCAGAAAAAAATTTGTAAGTATCTTAAACTCTACATTTAAGTTAAAACAAATTTATACATATTTGACAATATTATACATACAACGCCTCTTTAAGTGTAATGTCAGCTGTACTTTTTACATAGATCACCCAGTTAATATACTCATATGTTTTTATTTTGAAATACTTTATAATGGAGCAAGAACTAAAAGATATTTGCAAATAATCTTTTTGAACAATATTCTATTTTTCATTTTCAATTATTGATTCTTTGATCATTATCTTGAAAGTGAAAGTGTTAGTTGCCAAGAGGTGTCTGACTCTTTGTCAGACTCTACTCCATGGACTGTATGCAGCCCACGAGGTTCCTCAGTCTGTGGAATTCTCCAGGCAAGAATACTGGAGTGGGTAGCCGTTCTCTTCTCCAGGGGATCTTCCTGACCCGGGGATCAAGTGCAGGTCTCTTGCACTGCAGGCAGATTCCTTACCATCTGAGCCACCAGGGAAAAGACAGCCAGTGTCTTGACCACTCCTAATTCTATAGCAACTTTTCACTGACTTCTCTATGTTAAATCTTTTCAATGGCATTCAACTCATAGTTTACAGACATGTATTTTTCTCTGCTCCCACATTTCATCAGTTCATTTGACATTCAATTAAATTACGTGGTTACAGTAACAAGTGTGCTGTTTTGTGCTCAGTCATGTCAAACTCTTTGCGACCCCATGGACTGTAACCCATCAGGCTCCTCTGTCCATGGACTTCTCAGGCAAGAATACTGGAGTGGGTAGCCATTCCTTGATTTATTTAACTAGTCATCTACTGATAAGCATTTAGAGTGTTTCAAATTACGGTCTGGTGGAAATCATTTTTTAAAAGTCTCTGTGCTCTTATACAAATATATTTATAGAAAAATTTTCAAAAGTAAAATTGCTAGAATTATACATTTAAAATCTAATTAGTGCTGCCAGATTTCCCACCAAAACAGCAATGCCGTAGAACTTATACCCAAAGTGATACTGCTTGTTTCATTATATCCTTCTCATCAATTAGTATTATCAATCTTTTTAATCTTACAGGTAAAGATTGGTATCATGTGATTGTTTTATTATTATATGACTTTATGAGCTTGTTTCAGCATTAAAAAAAATTTAAGTTTGTACAACAGTCCGTTCAATGAATGAAATTCATTTTATTTCACTTTTTGTATTTTTGTTTCCAGTCTTGTGCTATTATAAGTAATAGTATAGTGTTGCTCTATGTATATTGTTGTTCCATCGCTAAGCAGTGTCCAGCTCTGTGACCCATGAACTGTAGCATGCCAGGCTTCCCTGTCCTCCACCATCTCCCAGAGCTTACCCAGATTCATGTCCATTGAGTCAGTGACACCACAGTATAGTAAACATTGTTATTTATAAATTTTGACCATATCTCTAATTGTTTCTAGCATGAATTTTTTAATTGGCTTACTTGGTTAAAAAGCATGAACATTTTAAAGGCTCTTGATGCATACTAACAAATTGCTTTCCAGAAATATTGAATTATTCTAGACACCCAGCTTCAGTAGATGAGAATGATTATCTTGTCTGGCCATAATCATCCTCGGAATCTTTGGAAGTGGAAGTGTTATTTCATTATTTTATTTGATTGTTAGTAGCACAGAACATTATATGTTTATTCTCCATTTGTATTTTTCTTTCATCAGGTTCTTACCCTTCACCTATTATTCTACTGTGTTGAGTACGTTTCTTATTGGGTCATAAGGACTATTTCAATATTAATTGTTTTAACATTTAGTCTCTTTTTCTTTTATATAACAGGAAATATCCCATAAATATACAAGGTCTAAACATGAAAAACATTAAAAAAAAGTCTTTTAATGAGAGACATTAAAGAATAACCAAATGGAGAGAAAGCATATGACCATAGATAAGACTTCTTTTTAAATTATCATTAAAATATGCATTTTTATTACACAAGTAGAAGGTTTTTGCTATGAAAATGTAAAAACATGTTTCTATTGGGTTTATTATCTTTTTTAAAGAACTTATAGGAGTTTTTCATATTTCTTGACACATATCATTATCTTTTTCACAGGTATCTTTCAGTTTGTTGGCTATTTCACTTTTTTAAGTGTTTTTTATTAAGAAAAAAAGAAAAGAAAAAGAAGCCTTTCATTTTCATTTGGCCAAATTTAGCCTTCTTTTGTATTGTGATCAGCTTGTTTGGGTTTTGTTTAAGAAGTCTTCCTCGCTCAAGATCAGAATGATATTCACCTGTATTTTAGAAGTTTCACTTATGACAGTTAAGACTTTAATTCTTTTGGAGTTTATAGAGACCCATTTGATGTTTCATGTGGACAAACAACTTCTTAGCTTCATTTACTGAGTCGTCCCTTTCTCCCCATGAGTCCTCGTGGCACCTCTGCTGTATGTCGAAGTCCCACATCTGTTCTTCGTCTCTCTGTTCGCTTCACTCACGGTTTGCCTTTCCCTGCACCGATGCCACTCTCTTAATTACCGTATGTGTAAAATATGGCTTGAGATCTGTTAGGGTGAGTGTACCTTACTCTCTCTCCTCTTCTGAGAAATCCTAACTACTAATACTCCTGGTTCTTGCTATTCCACATAAATAGAATATGTTTCTCAAGTTTCACAGGAAACATGGAAGTGTTGTGCTGATTGGGGGCGGGGTGGGGGGGGCGGTGAAAATTCTATTCCCAAATATAAAATTTCTCTTGGTTTATTTAGATCTTCTAAATGTGTCTCATTGAAGAATTTCATAATTTTAAGGTTTCATCTTGTGTCTTTTTATGGGTTTAATTATAGGTATTGTATAGTATTGTCTTGCTATTACAATGATGACCTTCTTAATATTACATTTTCTAATTTTATTGCTGGTATATAGAAATGCCACTGACATTTGTCTTTTGATTTCATATTCAATCGCCTTGCTAAAGTCACCTTTAATTCTAAAAACGTGTAGATTATTTTGAATGTTCTGTGTACTCAGTAATGTTATCTACAAATAACGAAAGTCATATATTTCTTCCTTTCCAGCCATAATGTCTTTATTTTTCATGTCTTTATTATTCTTTGACAGGGACCTCCAGGAAAGTATTGAATAGCAGTGGCATTAGTGGGCAGCCTTGTCTTATTCCTACAAATCAATATGACAAAAGCAAACAAACTATTTGAAAAATGGAAAAGCCATAAGCCCATAAATTCACAGAGGAGGGAAAAGATACAACCTATAAATACACAACGAATTATTCAATTTTGTTGGTACTGAGGAAGTGCAAGCCAAGACAACGATAAAATGCTATTTTATTCCCATTCGAATTAAGAAGCGTGACATCCCACATGTTGGACACAGAGTGGAACCAGTGGGATCCTTTAGGCCTTGCTGGTAGGACCCAGGAGATATTGGGGATAGGGGCCCAGCACACAGGAAATGTAAGCTTGTGTTATTGTTTGACAGTTTGGGTTAGATGGTGGGCATAGATGCTGACTGCAATCATCAAATAAGTAAACCAAAGGGAAAATAAGAGGGACTAATTCTGAGTGTGTACCTTAAACTAAGGCTTAAAATTAATCCTGTTCTATGCATCAAAAGTCCAAAAAATAAAAAAGGAAATGCAACATAAAAAAGAAAGTTAAATTCCTTCATAATCCCATTACTGAGAGACTTAGTTACTATTACTGTAGACATTTTCCAAACATTCTTTCAGCCTACTTTTTAGAATATTTATTTTACTTATTCACCTTGCTACCTCAAGTCTTGGGTGTGGCACCTGGGCTTAGCTGCTCCGTGGTCTGTGATCTTAGTTCCCAGACCAGGAATCAAACCCGCATCACTTGTGCTGCAAGGCAGATTCTTAACCACTGGACCAGCAGGGAAGTCCCTTTCAGTCCATTTTTATGCAAATTTGTAGATAGGTTAGATTGGCAGATGAGAGAGACACAAGCAATACAGCTAAAACAAAACTGGAGTCATGCTGTATACGCTGCTTTATAAGTTTATAGGCTTATTTATTTACAGGTTTTAAAAATGCTATTGTCTTCTGTGATTTCATCTAATGCTTTTCTGCTGGAAGTTTTGAAAGAAGAGCCCATAAAAAATTTGTATAAGTAAATTAAAAAGCAATTAAAGAAAAGAAAAAATATATTTGACTCTAATATTTCCTTTGCAGATAATTGAGAAATGATGCTACTGACAGAGGCAGTGGGGGAAATAGAAAGTTCTAGTAGGGAAGTTGGTTTGGGTGAGAGATGATACATATAACAATAGAGACTTTGAGTAGAAGGTAAACATCCAAGTTGGCTATTTAGTTGAAAATTCAAACTACAGGTCTGGATATGAAAATAACAGATGTCAATCTGGGGGGCTTCAGAGTGAGGAAAGTGAAAGTGTCCTAGTCGTGTCCTATTCTTTGCAACCCCATGGACTGTAGTCTGTCAGGCTCCTCTGTCCATGGGATTCTCCAGGCAGGAACATGAGTGGGTTGCCATTTCCTACTCCAGAGGATCTTCACGACCCGAGGATCGAACCCAAGTCTCTTATGTCTCCTGCATTGGCAGATGGGTTCTTTGACCACTAGCACCACCTGGGAAGCCCCTCTTTGAAGAAATGGTTGATGCTGAAAGTGCACTATTATGAAGGGATAAATAAGCAGAGACTTCGTCAAAATCTACTATTTGAGAAAGAAAAGAAAGTGCAAGGGCCCCAGAAGAGAAGAGACCAGAGAAATAAGAGACCAGGGCAGTGTTGACAGGAGGGAAAGCAAGATTTTGAGGGTCGGTAGGGTCCAACGCAGCAGCAAAAAAGGAGGAAGATGAGAAAGCATAGCTGGTAGAACATGTAGAGTAAAAGTCCCCTTGAAGGGACTCGGGGAATAAAAGAAGCGGAAATAAGCCAGGGGTTTCCTGAGTGCTGCTGCTCTGCTCCTTGAGCCAGCTGTGGGTGAACCAGTTATCTCCCAGCTCCTTGGGTGGACCTTCCCATCCCGCCAAAGAAGGACTTGAAGAGGTCAAAGCCACACCCTTCGCAGTTAAGTACGGGATTCTGACCAAGCCTCTCCTCTCTGCCATGTCACCTTCCTTCCTACCAGCCTCAAGAACCTCCAGCACAGACTTCTATTTCCCCAGCACCAGTGCAGGCCTGGCACTAGTAGGTGCATGTCACTGTATACTGGGTGAGTGGAAGGATGAAGACGTTTTAAGAAAAGTTCTCCGAGGCTCCTGGCTGTACCCTGGGGAACGGTGTGTCTTTCTCCGGCACATATTAGTATACTGTCGGAGCTTAAACACCAGGATGCTCTGGCTCTGCTTAGAAAGTAAATGAATGTATCTTGGCATTAAGGGAGCAAACCGCTCGTGGCTAAATAGTTTTTAATTTTAAATAAGTACCATGGGACTTTAGGGCTGAAGGATGACGCCTCTTTAATTTGAATTAGCATCTTCCTATCTGTTCTTTATCTCCTATATACGGTACAAAAATATTGGGTGCATATGTATTTACTAATCTTCCTGAAATGGTTTGAGAATGGAAAGCCTTAAGTAATCACATTTGTTTTTTTCCAAAAGAAATAGAAAAAATGTGATATCTATAGCCTAGATTACACAAGAGAGTTATGTTTCTTTCTTTTTTTAATCTGTTTACTGACAGAAAGAAAAAAATAGCAATAAAGAGGGGGGGAGGAAATCTGCTTTCTGACTAACACTTGATTTGGCTGACAGCAAATAGAATCAGATAATTCCACAGGAAACTGACAAGCTCAATAGTGGTTGGGATGAAGCCTTAGAGTTCCCTAAATATCCACCGATATTACTGTCTGATGCTTCACGTTCACAAACCATTAGATCCAACATGTATATTTATGGTTTGATAATCAGCTGTCATTAACAGATGAATAAACAACATAATGTTCATGTTTTGAAGGAATACACAAATAGGAAACAGCACCAACAGCCCACAAGCATTTACCTTGTTCCCCTTCATGAAAATTAAAAAGACATGAATCTGTATCATGTTAATAGTTAAATCATATCTGATATTCTGTCTTATTTTAGCTGGCAGAGCTTCAGACAGATTTCTTCTTTTCACATGAAATTTACGATGTCAACTGTCTTATCAGTTAGGAAAAGTTGCATTAAATTTGCTAGATTAGAGACAATCAGTCCATGGCTGTGTCTACATCGACAGCCCACAACAGAGGCTGTGCAGATACAACAACTCAACAAGGTCTTTCAGGCAGACAGAATTTTTCAGTAGTTTTATCTGTATTTCTCACCAGCTTAGGCAAGTCACTTAACCTCTCTGTAGCTCAAACTCTTCAACTATAGTGCAGAAATGATGCTATCTGCATTAGCCACCCTGGGAGTTATGATGATGGACCTAGAAAAGATACATCAAGTAAACCTCCAGACACTAGTCTTTCATAGATGACAATGTGATGATGGTGACAATCTCATCCAGGTGCAGTAGGAGGCTGGCACACCAATACATCTAATCTGCAGTTCACTGGCTGTGGATCTCCTGCATAGCAGCCCTTTTACAACTCATGTTGTACACCCATGTTCAAAGCTGCATTCTTCACAACAGCAAAAATGCAGAAGCAACCCAAGTGTTTATTGATGAATACATAAATAAGTAGAATGTGGTATGTACATGAAATGGAATATTATTCAGCCTTTAAAAAGAAGGAAATTCTGGCATGTGCTAAAATGTGTGAATCTTGAGAACATTAAGCCTGTTACAAAAAGACAAATATTGTATATTTCCACTTATATGAGATACCTACAGCGGTCAAATATATAGAGACAGGAAGTAGAAATGTGGTTTCCAGGAAGTGGTGAAGGGAATGGGGAGCTGTTGTTTAAGGAGTATGAAACTGCAGGGTTTTTTAAGATGAAAAGAGTTCTGGAGATGGATGGTAATGATGTTTGTGTAGCAATGTAAATGTACTTAACACTACTGAGCTGTACACTCAAATGGTTAAGATAGTAAATTTTATACTACATGTATTTTACCACAATTTAATTTTTTTAAATTAGGCAATTAACCTATGCCCCCCAAAAAAACACCTCCACAGTAGTTTTATAGGTCAAGATTGAGACCCCAGCATTCTCCTTTCTCCTGAGACCCCATTAAAATAATACTGAAAAAGTTTTAAAATGTAGGCTCACACAGCAGTAAAGAGAACTGAAGAGAGCCATCAGAAAACAAACGGGTTTCTAGATGATATAAAGGTAATGTTATTGAAACAGAGCAGAGTGAGGCAGAAGCTGGTGGGCAAGAGTGTTCAGTTGGCGTAGAAGTACCCAGAGTCCCCAAACTTGAAAACTGCAGACCTCCAGGGAGCAGCAGTGAGAAGCCGGGCTGAAAATATGCATTTGTGAAAGGTGTTCTGTTCTTCTATTCTGAAGGTGGCACAGTGGTAAAGAATCTGCCAGCCCATGCATGAGACACAGGAGACTCTGGTTTGATTCCTGGGTAGGGAAGATCCCCTAGAGAAGGAAATGGCAACCTGCTCCAATATTCTTGCCTGGAAAAGTCCATGGAGAGTCAGACACGACTGAGCAACTGAGCGGCCACACACACACACACACACACACACACACACACATACACACTCTGTTCTGAATGGTCAAGTCCCCACACACACTCACATGTCTGTTTCTCTGTAGACCTATCAGGGGTTGGCCAGGCATTACTACCTAAGTGGAAGAAAATGGAGAGATTTTCCATATGTCAACTTATTTAATAAAAATCTAAAGTGACCTCTATGATGGTCAAGAAACAACAATTAGAATTGGACATGGAACAACAGACTAGTTCCAAATTGGGAAAGGAATACATCAAAGCTGTATATTCTCACCCTGCTTATTTAACTTCTATGCAGAGTACATCATAAGAAATGCCAGGCTGGATGAAGCACAAGCTGGAATCAAGACAGCCAGGAGAAATATCAGTAACCTCAGATTTGCAGATGACACCACTCTATGGCAGAAAGCAAAGAGGAACTAAAGAGCCTCTTGAAGAATGTGAAAGAGGAGAGTGAAAATTCTGGCTTATAACTGAACATTCAGAAAACAAAGGTCATGGCATCTGGTCCCATCACTTCATGGGAAATAGATGAGGAGACAATGGAAACAGTGACAGACTTTTTCTTGGGCTCCAAAATCACTGAAGATGGTGACTGCTGTCGTGAAATTAAAAGATGCTTGCTCCTTGGAAGAAAAGCTATGACCAACCTAGACAGCATATTAAAAATAGAGATACTACTTTGCCGACAAAGGTCCGTATAGTCAAAGCTATGGTTTTTCCCAGTGGTCATGTATGGATGTGAGAGTTGGACCATAAAGAAGGCTAAGCACTGAAGAATTGATCCTTTTGAACTGTGGTGTTGGAGAAGACTCTTGAGAGTCCCTTGGACAGCACAGAGAGCAAACCAGTCCATCCTAAAGGAGATCAGTCCTGACTGTTCATTGGAAGGACTGATACTGAAGCGCCAATACTTTGGCCACCTGATGCGAAGAGCTGACTCATTAGAAAAGACCCTGATGCTGCAAAAGATTGAAGGCAGGAGGAGAAGGGGACAACAGAGGATGAGATGGTTGGATGGCATCACCAACTCAATGGACAAGAGGTTGAGCAAGCTCCAGGAGATGGTGAAGGACAGGGAAGCCTGGTGTGTTGCCGTCCATGGGGTCGGACACGACTGAGCAACTGAACAACAAAAGGGTGAGGAAGGGCAGCTGGGGAGTGAGCTCTTAGCCCAGAACAAAGCACTCAGTCTGGCAGGTGGGGCAGGCCCGTCGTGGAAGCTGACTCTTAGGTCTCTGTACCCTAGAGAATGCTACACCTTCAGGTCAGCAAACCCCAAGCACAGCCTCAGGCCCCCAAGCAGGCATTTTTATCCCCTCTGTTTCAAATGCACCAGACATTTGAGGAGTATCTGCAACACAAAAGAGAAAAATAAATAAGCAACATCAGCAAAAATAACTCTGCAAGAAACAGAAATAACTGAAGAAACAGAGGAGGGATTTTTTTTAAAACTCTTTAATATCCTCAAAGAGATCTGAGATTTTACTGCATCATTAAAATAAGAACAAGATGCTGTAAAAAAGGAAAAGAGAACCAAAACTGAAATATATATACACATGTGCCAAGTCACTTCAGTCGTGTCCGACTCTTTGCAACCTCATGGACTGTAGCCTACCAGGCTCCTCTGTCCATGGAATTCTGCAGGCAAGAATACTGGAGTGGGTTACCATTTCCTCCTCCAGGGGACCTTCCCAACTCAGGGATCAAACCTGAGTCTCCCACGTTGCAGGCAGATTCTTTACCATCTGAGCCACCAGGGAAGCTTATACATATACATAATAGATCTGAAATGAAATAATAAATTAAAAAGACAAGGATTAGGGGCTTCCCTGAGGGTCCAGTGGTTGGGACTCTGCATTTCCAATGCAGGGGGCAGGGATTCAATCCCTAGTTGGGGAACTAACATCCCACATGTCACACTGATCAGCCAAAAAAGAAAAAAATACAAGAGTTGGAAAATGATGCCAAGGAAATCTGAAAACAAAGCTGAAAAATGGACAGAGGTATAGGGCATTAGCAGAAAAGTTAATAAGTATGATGGATGAATCCAGTAAGTCCAATATTCATTTTGAAGCATTCTGAAAAGAAAGAATAGAAGAGACAGGAGAAAACTATTGAAGAAATAATGGGGAAAAAAAATTCCCAGGGTAAAAGAAAAAGGGAGACTTCAAATTAAAAGTGTGAAAGTAAAAAGGCCACATCTAAACATAGGAAGCAGACACCTTCTATAGCGTGACCCCAAAACAATTTCCCTCTTTCTTTCCTGCTGACAGTGCCCCAATTTGGGGCCGAGGCAGCAGGCAGACAGCCTGTGACCTCAGGAAATGTGCACCCCTTCCAGCCCCAGGAAGTGGGTTTTAATTGGTCTTGGTGTGCATGCTCAGTCCCTTCAGTTGTGTCTCACTCTTTGCATTCCCGTGGACTGTAGCCCACCAGGCTCCTCCGTCCATGGGATTTTTCCAGGCAAGGATACTGGAGTGGGTTGCTGTTTTCACCTCCAGAGGATCTTCCCGACCCAGGGATTGAACCTGCATCCACTGTGACTCCTGCCTCAGCAGGCAGGTTCTTTACCACTGAGTCAACTAGGAAGCCTGTAATTGGTCTTAACCGACTGTAACAAATTATACTGTCTTTCACCAGCAAGTGCTGTCCTAGTCTGTTCAGGCTATAACAAAACAACACTGACTGGGTGTCTTACAAGCAACAAGCACCTGTTTTGCACAGTTCTGGAGGCTGGAAGTTCGCATGGTTGGGCTGTGGTGAAGGCTTTCTTCCAGATTGCGGACAGCTGACTTGCTGTGTCTTCACATGGTGGATGGGGCAGTAGAGCTCTGTGGAGTCCATTTATAAGGGCACTAATCCCATTCCTGAAGGCTTTATTCTCATGACCTAATCACCTCCCAAAGGCCCCATCTGCTGATACTTTGTTGTTGCTGTTCAGTCGCTAAGTCTTGTCCAACTCTATGCGATCCCATGGACTGCAGCACGCCAGGCTTCCCAGTCCATAACTGTCTCCTGGAGTTTGCTCAAATTCTTGTCCACTGAGTCGGTGATGCCATCCAACCATCTCATCCTCTGTTGCCCCCTTCTCCTTCTGCCCTCAATCTTTCCCAACATCAGGGTCTTTTCCAAAGAGTGCTCTTCACATCAGGTGGCCAAAGTATTGGAGCTTCAGCTTAATCACCTCCTAATTATTTTGGGGGTTAGGGTTCAACATAAGAATCTGTGGGAACACAAACATTCAGATCATAGCAAATGTCCAGGGGTCAGTATCTCACTGTCCAGAGCCTGGCCACCAGATCCATTGTACTCTTTTCTTGACTGCTTCTTATGCTGCCTAGAAATACGTCGGACGCATAACATGCAGTTGGGTGTTAACCAATTTTGTTGACTGAATGAATGAATGAATGAATAAGTGAATCAACAAATGGCAAATGAGGAGGTGAGCAGCACCCCTACCTGCCCCTTGCACTTAAAGGTTCTGGCAGGTCTGTGAAGATGGGAAGACTGGAAAATGCTGGAAATTTTCTTAGTTTTCTTACCACCAAGAAATGTCAGTGATTTAAGGAAGGCTCAGTTGTGTCCAACTCTCTGCGACTCCATGGACTATACGGTCCATGGAATTCTCCAGGCCAGTATACTGGAGTGGGTAGCCATTCCCTTCTCCAGGGGATCTTCCCAACCCAGGGATGGAACCCAGGTCTCCCACATTGCAGGCAGATTCTTTACCAGCTCAGCCGTCAGGGAAGCCCAAGAATGCTGGAGTGGGTAGCCTATCCCTTCTCCTGCGGATCCTCTTGACCCAGGAATAGAACCAGGGTCTCCTGCATTGCAGGCGGATTCTTTACCAGCTGAGCCACAAGGGAAACCCTTAAGGAAGGGAGGGGCCCTCAATAATTACTAACATAGAGATTTTTGCCAGCCTGGCAGGAGGGGGACTATAATTCAATTTAAGGAGGAGAAGAAAGTAACATTAAGTGCCTGCCTGGATTTGTCATCTCACTTAATACTTAGAGATTGTGAAACAGTCTCTAAACTATATTTTAATTAGATTAAAATATAGTTAGCTAATTCCCATTTAATTTACAGGAAAGTTGAGGCTTGGAGATATGAAGCAATTTGCCCAAGGTCATAGTGAGTGACTGGCAGAGCTGGGCTTGGAACTCGTTCCCAACTCAAAACTCCACTACGTCTCACCTAACACCCTGGTAAGTCCAGTTCTGATTCTACTCCACCATTATTTATTAAACAGTTTCCTAGGGGTACCCTGGGAATATCTTACAAAGATAACACTGTTCTTTGAGAAAATGAATTTGAAACACTGAGTTTTTGAAAGAGTTGTGGCTCCTAGACACAGCAGCCTATAGAAAGTTAGTGAAGCTTGTTCTATGGGGTCCTGAGATCTGGCTGGAGGTCCAGTGTCTTTGGACGCAGGTCTGCTGGAAGTGGGAAATAGGGACAACAGAGAACCCAGACAGCAGGATGTTCACACCGTGGCACAAAATTCCCAAGCATCATCAAAAAGAAGGACAGGAAAAGAAATGCGCTTTCTTTTGCTGATGGTGATACCTTCCTTGCCAAGATGGCAATTCCTCATCTGCTGGTCCCTGGCACAGTAGTCCAAAGCTCCTGGGAAATCGCTGAAGCTGCTAGTTCAGTGAGACCCTTGCTGAGTTCCCCAACAAGAGTGCGTTCCCTTTGAGGGCAAAAAAACTTTCCTTTATAAACTTCTTACTTGAGAATAGCTGTAGATTTTCAGAACAACTGAGAAGATAACACAGAGTTCCCGTATACCCCACCCAGTCTCCCCCTTTGTCAGCATCTTTCATTAGTATGGCGCCCTTGTCACAATTAATATATCAACATTCCTCCATTATTATCAACTAAATAATAATACAATGATTTATTAAAGGATAATCAAATTAAAATATAGTTTACTAAATTATAATAATTATTCAGATTTCCTTAGTTTTTCCCTAATGTCTTTCTTCTGTTCTAGGATCCTATCCAGGATTCTACATTTTGTCATCCTGTCTCCCTCCGAGTTGTGACAGTTCCTAAGACTTTCCTCATTTGGGATGACCTTGACAGCTCTGAGGTCAAGGGTTTCATAGGATGTCCCTCTGTTGGACTTCGCCTGATGTTCTTCTCATCTTCAGAAGGTGTGTGTGTTTTGACAGCGGTAAAGTGTCATTCTCATCACATCGTTTCAAGGGTGTAGGCTATCAGTATGACATCACTGTTGGGGTTAACCTTGATTACCTGACTGCGATAGTATTTGTCTGGTTAGCACTTTTTTTTAAAGCAGAGTCCAGAGCTGTGGAGATAGGAAACACAAACCCCCCAGTAAGTTGTTGGGCATGACAGTAAACAGGACCATACCTGCTTCCACTCCTTCAGTTCAGGCACCATGCCTTCTCCCTGCTAGAGAGGCAGGGCCAGCCATAGAGAGGCCTCTGACTTAATGCCTACACTGTGTCCCCAAGGTTGGCACGCCAGCCTTTCAAGAGTGTTGTGTCTGAGCTGGCACAGCCTTTAGAAGGCTGTTGCAGCACTCACTGAGGCTGGCTGGTGCAGGGCGGTGCGGTGTATGATGTGAGCAGTGAGTCCCGTGGTCAGTGGCTCCATCCCGCACCTTCCTCACTGAGAAGTAGGTCCCCTGGTTGAATGTATAGTACATGCGATTCCATGCCTACAGATCAGGCATTCCATAAACCACCAGTTCATAGTGCTGGCTGAGCCTTTGTGGCAGGAAAGGTAAATCCATACCTGGAATAGGTATCTATCCCCTTGAGGATGAACCATTGGCCATTTCAGAATGCAAGGGCCCAGTGAATTTGATTTGCCACCAACTGACTGGTTGATGTCTTCAAGAAATTGTGCCATATCAAAGGTTTCTCGTGGGTCTGTGTTGCTGCAGGTTGGACATTTGGAGGCAGGGACAGTTAGACCGATTCTGGTAGGTGGGTGTCCGTGCTGTTGAGCCCACACATAGCCCTCATCTCTGCCATCATGGCGCCTTAACTGATGTGCCTATATTGTCCCTTCTAGGTGGTCAGTGATGAAGCCTGGTTAATGTCAACTGGCTGAGTGATGTTGTCTCCTTTGCTGTTCAGTTCTTCATCTGTAGTAAGTGCCCGCAGTGAGCATTAATGTGTGATATAAAAGTCACCACACCTTGTGCTCACTCACATGTGTCCACCCATGTGCCTCTACCCTACTGCCTGGCCTCTGACCTTCCAGTCCCAACCAGCTGCCTAGGTCGGTGGCCACTCAGGAATCTGCGTACATTCCCACTCTCGCTGCTTCCTCTTGCACACGAAGCAGGTGACACTATTCACTTCAGAAATGGTCCTCGGTCTGTCACCCACCCAGGAGTTAAGGGGGTGGGCTCAAGTTGAGTGTTGTGGTCCAAGGGTTGGTGGCCGTGGAACCTACTGGGTTTTTGTTTGATTGGTTAGATTTTTGTGACGGCAGTGGTGATGGTGGTGGGGTCTCTGAAAGGCCCCTTTGCAGATCAAAGAAGACATATTTGTACCAAAGTCAACTGAGTCTCTATCCATGTACCTGCCCTTAGTTCTACTCTATTCATGACACAAATGGTGTTTATAGTAAGCACAATATTTAAAGTAACTCACCAGCATGACCTGCAACGTACCATGTATTATATATTGATCACTGCCATCATTTACTGAGGCTTTTCTATGGGCTGACTGTGCCAAGCACATTACCTCCATTTTCACATTACATACTCATGGCAACCCTGTGAGTTTGTCAGTTTATTATTATTTTCATTCAACACATGAGAAGACAGAAGCTCCAAGCAGTCTCCCAATCTAACTCTAGACTCTTAACCATTCTGCTATTGGGCTTCAAATATGTTCTCTTGAGAGCAATTATGCTACTTAGAAATACACATATGTATGCAGCTATGGATATCTGTATACAGATAAACAGCCAAGTAGATCTTCTAGACTGAATATTTGATAAGCTGGAGGAATAAAAATCCTCCTTGCCTGTGCCTCCCATGGGCTAGATGCAATGGGAGGAAGGTGGAAGCAAGAGAGTGCATTGACACAGCCCATGTCAGCCACCAGGGCACAGAGCATCTCTGGAGTGGGGTGGAGAAGGTGGAGAGTGAGTTTATAGAAGAGAACCATCACACTGGTTTGCCATCTCTCTCCCCAACCAAGATGTAATTTCTAAAAGCACAGAGTTGTATGGACTTTTGTTACTGTTATTCACTGATATATCCCAAACACCTAGAATAGTTTCTGACACGGAGTAGATGCATAGTAAACATTTGTTAAATAAATGAATGATTTCTTTCCAGAGTCAACTGACCAGCCAACATCATTTAGGTTAGGAGTCAGCAGACTATGGCAGGGACCAAATCCTGCCCTCTTCCTGTTTTTGTAAATAAAGTTTTATTGAAACAGCCATGCCCATCTGTTTACATATTGTCTACAGCTACTTTTAAGCGACAACAGAATTAAGCAGGTGCTGCCAGATTAGAGAGCCTGCAAAACTGAAAACAGGTTACTGTCTAGTCCTTTCCAGGAAAAGTTTGCTGACCTCTCTGGTTGTAGGACTTGGAGAAAATAACGAGCCAGGCCTCAGGAGTTATTGCATGTCAAGACCTGAGCAGGTTGTGATGGGGAATAATTTCTGAGCCTGAGTTCCGTTTAGTGCATTACCTCTGCACAAACCCCACATGAACCTGAAGAAGCAAGTCTTCTTACGTAGAAGAAAACTCCTTCACAAAGACATCTCATCCACAGGTGAAGCTAATGATGCCATCCATGAATAGAGGCTTTATCTGAGGGGCTTCAGTGAGTTCTCATCCCATTAACCCTGGTGACTTATGTAATGAAGAGCGGCCTAAAGATGGGTCTACCCAAAGAGCTTCCATTTGCCAGACTTCTTGGGTCAAGCAGAGAAGGATGGTGTCACTCTTGCCCTCCTGCATGCCCTCTGCTCACCAGAACTCTCTTCTTCTAGAGTCTCCATAAGGTTTGAGCTTAACCATGAACCACATTTTCCCCCTCAGTTTTAGACCTAGAACCACAAACTGCAGCTCCAGTATTTAACTTTGGGGAAGGCAAGGTGAAGGCTATGGAGCACGGGGCAGTTCAAATTTCCAAAGAACCTTCAGTGGGGAAGCCTTCTAACTGTTCTAAGCCCCCAGAGTCCATCACAGTGACTGCTTCTGCGTGCCTCATTCCCCTGCCGGTCCTTTATCAGCTATCCTCTTAGTCTCCGTCTCAAAAAAGGCATCTACAATCATCACTTTCTGCCATGGACTGAATGTCTGTGTCTCTCTTAAAATCAACATCTTGAAGCCCTAATGTCTGATGTGATGAGATTTAGAGGTGGAGCTCTTGGAAAATAATTAGGTTGTGATGGTGGAGCCTTCCTGACTGGGATTAGTGCTACAAGATCGTATGGCCCACAAAACAGAAAACACTTAGTGTGTGGTCTCTGCCATTGAGGATCCAAGAAGGTGGTCATCAACAGGCGGGGAAGTGGACCTTCCCCAGAACCCAGCTGTGCTAGAACTCTGACATTGGACTTCTAGCCTCCAGAACTCTGAGCAAGAAATGTCTGTTGTTTAAGCCCTGACTCTTCAGTCTATGCTTCCCACACAGCACTGGTGGTAAAGAACCCATCTGCCGATGGAGGAGACATGAGAGAGGCTGGTTTGATCCCTGGGTCGGGAAGATTTCCCTGGGGGAGAGCATGGCAACCCCGTATTCTTGCCTGGAGACTCCCATGGACAGAGGAGCCTGACGGGCTACAGTCCATGGAGTCGCAAAGAGTCAGACATGACTGAAGCGACTTTGCACGCACCTCAGTCTATGGTATTTATTGTAGCAGCCTTGAGCCAACTCATCTTCCCCACCCTTGTGGGGGGCTTCCTGCCTCTAAACCCCAATATTACATGGCAGCCCTCTCTACAAAGCCCACCAGGACAGCCACAGTCATCAGTCAGACTGAAATTCTATGCACTCAGAGACACATTCTTCGCATCCATAAAATGGCTTTTTTATATCTATTGACTGCATGGACACCACCAGTGAGTCGTTTGCATCTGGGATCATCCAGACAAAATAAATAGCTGAGTCCTGACTCAGGGGAGCAAGGTTTTGCTGAGGCAGTGCTTCTCCTGGTGAGACTTCATTGGGGTGAATGAATTATCCTCCAAGGTTTCAGTAACTCCCTGATCAATTTATGAACCTGGGGAATACACACCTATTATACCATATAAATTGTGGTTCTGCTAACCTGCAATGAATACAAACAACTTATTACTGGAAGCTTCTCTACATTGCCAAATGTAGCAGTAGTAATATTATTAATATTTCATATGGAGGAGCCAAAACTGAGAACATAGAAGACACCCTCCACCCACCACTTCTCAGCACACACTTGCAGAATATATGCAAGAGTTCAGAGAGACATGTGGCTGACTTGGGGTGACTTTATGGTAACCTGCGCTAGTCTTGCTTTATTTCACAAGATTCTATTTTTGAGAGCCTTTGGAGAATGAGGACCATGAAAAGGTATTTCTGGCACTGTGGGGGATGTTTGCTGTAGTAACTGTTTAAAGACAGTTGGAATGAAAGCTTAAATACTTATGTAATAGAGGGATGTACTCACATCTGTGTGTAAAATAAGCAGATAAAATGGTGCTCAAATTAGATCTGATTCTCCCCCTAGAATTGGCAATGTGTAAGTGAGGCTGGCAAGTGATGGCAGGCATCAGATGACAGCCGAACGAGAGTGGCAAAACTGCAACGCCAGCCTCATCCAGGCGGCCAGTCAGGTGACTTGCCCATCCATAAAGAAGCAAATGGAAAGGATCGCAAGAGCTGGGATGCTGAGATGGCAGAACGATGATTTGAGGAGTGCCAGCAAATCGTGTTCAATCGACAAGAATGTTTGTCTGAAGTCCGATAGAACTGCAAGACCAACATTTAATTCACTTACACCAAATCCACCCACCATCCCAGACAGGCTTAATATCAGTAAGATTGCCCTGGTCCAACATGTATGTCATAAAAGAAAATGATCATTCTTATGTGTCCCCCCAGTGATTGGGGAAACTGGTGAGATATTTCTGGTGCTATTTTGAAAAGTTGAATCCAATGGAATGAAAACAAAGATGCCTACCTGAAACTACCACTTGAGGGAAAAAACAAAATAAAAGATGTTAGTAAAACATTGCGGATACCTGGCAGTTATCAGCTATTAAATGTGGTCAGCCTTACCTAGATTTGGACTTATGCTTTCTTGTTTTTCTTTAACACTGACATCTCAGCACTGAAGACAAATGTTTGTCCACTTGTTTAGAAAAAGAAATAGGTTACGCTGGTTTGTAGGGGCTTCCCAGGTGGCGTTGGTGGTAAAGAACCTACCCACCAATCCAGGGGACCCAAGAGACGCGGGTTCAACCCCTGGAGGAGGAAACAGCAACCCACTCCGGTATTCTTGCCTGGAGAATTCCATGGACAGAGGAGCCTGGCGGGCTACAGTTCATGGGGTCTCACAGAGTCAGACACTACTGAAGTGACTTAGCATGCACAAATGCACAATGAAGTGGGATTTTTTTTTTTTTAATTCAGAATATATTACCTACCAGTGGGATTCGAGGGGCTTCCCTGGTATCTCAGCTGGTAAAGAATCACCTGCAATGCAGGAGACTCCGGTTCAATTCCTGGGTCAGGAAGATCCGCAGGAGAAGAGATAGGCTACCCACTCCAGTATTCTTGGGCTTCCCTAGTGGCTCAGCTGGTAAAGAATCCCCCTGCAATGCAGGAGACCTGGGTTCAATCCCTGGGCTGAGAACATCCCCTGGAGAAGGGAATGGCTACCCAGTCCAGTATTCTGGCCTGGAGCATTCCATGGACTGTATAGTCCATGGGGTCCCAAAGAGTTGAACATGACTGAGCGACTTTCACTTTCACAGTGGGATTTGAAGGGACGGGGTCTGGTTGAAAGTAAAAACAAGCTTCTCCCAAGGGTATTTCGGCAGCCTGCTTATGTTCACAAAGAAAAATGAAAGAATTGAAAAGAAGTTGGTTCCTTAGGTTTCTCACTGGAAAACAAAGCACAGTTTCCTCTTCCGTTTTCCATTTTGTAAACAATTTGGCACAATAACATCGCCTCCCGTTTTTATTTGACCAGCTCACAGTATGAGGTCAAGTTGAAGAGTTAAAAAAAAGTCTTGAGGAGGAATGGCACTGAAAAAAGGCTTGGAATTCAGGGCTCTCCCAGGAGGGGCTTGGGGATCTGTGGGGAGGGGGGATCAGGAAGAGGCCGCTGGCCGCAGCCCCAGAGCACCAGGCCCACGGGGCCTGCGCGGGAAGAGCGGGCAGCCATCTGTAGTCAGGCTTATCTCTGGCAGAGGGACGGCGTGGTTTGCCCTTGGTGGGGGCTGAGGGCAGCCCAGCCCATGGAGGAGTCCTCTGGAAGGCTCTTTCCAGGCAGCTTGCCTGCCTGCCGGAGGAGCCGAACAGCTGGACACAGTGTTGAGTTTTGAAGCAAGTCTGATGGGGAACCAAGAACCGGAAGCCAGGGTCCCACTCTTCTGCCAAAGCCGCTTCTGTGGCAGCATCGCGGCTCCATGATACCTGTGTCCAGATGGACACTTTGACCTTGGCCGTGGCCACACGGGATCTCTTTTGTCCATGCCGGGCCTGTGCTTGGCCGGGCTGCACAAAGGGCGGGAGGGGGTGGCCATCTGGCGTGGGAGGTGCTGGCTGACAGGTGGCTTAGCGGCGGGAGAACTTTCCAGGCTGAAACAAATCTGAGGACGGCCATGGAGCTCACAGCACCCTCAGGGTCAAGGTGGATGGTGGAGGGCAAAGGTCAGCCCCCAGGAAAGGGGTCGCCCCCACTGCTGATGACCTCGCATGGCCCTGAGCAAAATCCCTGGACCACAAGCCTGCCAGCACCCAAGGGGAGGGGAGAGGACCAGGGGCCGTGAGAGCAGGAGGGATTTTGGGGGTCCCTATACATGGACCACCGCCCACAATCTTGTGTGTCCCAAGCCATGTTCAAAGTGGCCCTTAATGACCGTTCCGATAGCTTCTTTTGGAAGGTGACTGACTTGGCCTGATCCCAGGTGACTTGGGCTTGAGGACGCAGTGGCACAAGGGTTTCCATCCCTGGTGCCTGGCGACCTGTTTCCACCAACCTGGCTGCTTTGCCAAAGGACGTGGAAAACACCTGGGGCAGGGGCAGCCGCGGTCATTTGTACAATCTCTCTTGACCTTGCAAAGCCCTTGAGCTCACATTCATTTCTTCACTTATCAAGAGAGGGAGACGAATCTGGTAGATTGTCTCTAGATTCCTCGGGAGGAATGAGGACTTTGCAGCCAGACAATTCTGAGCTTGGGTCCTGGCTCTATCACTCACGCATTACTTGATCTTGGAGGAATTACCTGTCTCACCTGAGCCTTCAGTCTCTCATTGGTGAAATGGTACAACAAAGCCTCATCTAATCTGAGCATGAGTGGAACAAAGCTCTCAGAGGAGTGGGTGACACATAGTTGTCTCCTCTTCTGGCTGATCTCTTTCTGAAGGTCTCTTCGGTTTAAAAATTCTGTGATTCTATATATGCTGGAAAACCCCATCTTAATCTGCAACATCTCTGGGATCCTATCCTGTCAGGACTGACTTTCTTGCACAGATAGGAGATGACACCTTTGCACAGACACCTTCTCCATAAGGAGAACGCACGGCTGCCATGCAATCACCTGGACTGGAGACAGACTGAGGAAATCACTCGTCCCACCAGCAGTGAGCCCCATCAGCGATTTCCCTTCCGGCTGCTGAACCACTCAGCATTTCCCACAGGCCCGGTGTCATCCTCAGCCCTGGGCTGCTTCTTCATGGAAGTCTTGGCCACCTGATTCGAAGAACTGACTCACTAAAAAAGACCCTGATGCTGGGAAAGATTGAAGGCAGGAGGAGAAGGGGATGACAGAGGATGAGATGGTGGGATGGCATCACCGACTTGATGGACATGAGTTTGAGTCATCTCCAGGAGTTGGTGATGGACAGGGAAGCCTGGCGTGCTGCAGTCCATGGAGTTGCAAAGAGTCAAACATGACTGAGTGACTGAACTGACCTGAGTTCTCAGAGATTCACACCCACCTCATGTGGAAGGGGTCTGGTCCTTCCACCAGTGGCCCTGAACCAGAGGAGAATAACAAGACCACCCTAGCAGCTTTGCCAAGGGGCCAGTGGCCAGCCCACCTGGGACTCCTATACCAGAGATTTGCAGATCTCTGGGGATCTACTTTTCCAAAAGCTGAGGTTGCATGGAAAAAAAGAAACTGATAACTAGTGGGCAAACAGCATCAAAGGAAGCATTTAGAAAGCAATGGAGAATTTGTGCAGAAAAGAAACTTGTCTAAGACTTTATTTGGAGGTTATCTTTGCAAAAAGGCATGATGAATAATTAATTCTTTTTTACTAATTCAACATCAGTTTATTGACCACCGAGTATAGTATATGTCACATCATTCTGGGGGCTCAAAATCCTGAAGCTGAACCACTCTTTAGAGATGGAACCTTCCAGACTCATGATTCTCCAGGTGAGGAGAATGAGACCCAAGAAGAGATGTGACTCAGCTGATGTTACACAGCCAGTGGCTTGAGAGAGCTAGTGGCCAGGTGTCCACCCCTCCACACCCCTGTCCAGCAGGGATCACAGACAAGTTTTGTTTCATCTACCAAGGTTCTTTTGCCAATTTCAAGGGGGAAAAAAAAATTAATCTTCTTACTAAGATCTGACCACAGAGGACACCGGGGCTGTGTCTCCCACAGGCAGGATCTGCTGAGGCCTTCCTCCCTTCAAAGGAAGCGGGGGCCTCGCTTGGCCACGAGCCTGCCCTCCGCTTGGCCTGCGTTTACATCACCTGCCTGGCCCCTGGGATGAGAGTTTGCATCCCTGCCTGAGGGAGAAGAGACTGCAAGAAAGAGAAGCACCAATGACATCTTCCCCGCCCAGACCCGCAAACAGCGACGGGCGGCCAGCCAGGTGCCCAAGGAGCCCTCGGGGGGCAGAACTCGGTTCCAGCAAGAAAAGGATGGTCATATCGAGGTTAAAATGAAGACGTATGACTGACTTATTCCAGCAAGAAAAGGATGGTTATATCGAGGTTAAAATGAAGACGTATGACTGACTTATTTGCACTCACGTTATGAGCAAGCTATATGAGCCATGGGGACTTTTCACTTGGCCTGACGCCATGGGTCCCAGAATTTGGGGACTTCTTATCCAGACTGACAGAAATAAAAGCTTAATCCTGGGGGAAAAAAAATTGGGGTCTTCTTTCCCAGAGGACCTTGATATCCCCAGTGTCCACAAAGATTTAAAAGGGTTTTTCTCGGTCTTTCTCCCCACCACGGAGAGGCAGCCTACCGTCTCCCACTCCCTTTGCCAGCTGGGACCCGCTCCCTCCTCCCCCAGGGACTGAGCCAACTTCTCCCCATGCTTTCCCCACTCCCCCAAAACAGTCCATTGCCTAGGAGGGTCTGGAGTCTTTGGCTGCATTCGTTGGAAGTTCAGACAGGAATTTACCTTGACTCTTTTTCATTCTGCAAATTAACCGTGCTAGCAGAGCAGACGGTAAATGTTTAACTCTGGAGGAGAGCCCTCTGAAGATGCTTTAGCGGCGCTTTTCTGCAGACAGTCCACGTGCTGAGTATAAAGAATTACATTAAATCAGGCCCAGCCCTGACTGTCCCCACAGCCCCTCCTTTCTCAGACGTGAGGTGGTGCCTTGAACCCAGACAGTCTTCCCCACATTTACTCTGAATGAGTCGGGTTTTTCAGAACGTCTGCAAAAAGAAGCGCCGGGCTCAAGACTGTTTTAGTAAAAGGGCTATGTAGCTGGACTGGGGGCAATAGAGACTTCACGCCAGTCATTGACCGGAAACAGTCACCATCCTGCCCAGAAAGGCAGCAGCCCTAGAGCCAATCTAAAGGACCACGGAGGTGAGACCTCCATAAATTCTATTTGCATGTCATCCTTACAGAGGGGGTGAGGGAAGGGGCTGAAGCAACAGAACAAAAGGACCAAGGGCAGTGTCCTCTTGCCCTTTGAGTGTCCTAAAAATGGACAGGATCACCGCTGGGCAGGAGGTCCCAGAGCCCTGTTCATCCTTCAGGCTCCTGCAGCCCCGCTCCACCCTCCAACAGCCCCGTTCCCCCCCCACAGGCTTCCCCTAGCCTCACAGCTCAAACCTTACAGCCCCGGGCCCTCCTGCAGCCGTCACCCCCCAGCCCTGGCTCCCACCTGTCCCATCTCAGTCTACTCCGCCACCTCAGCATCCGCACAGGGCCGCCCTGCTCTGAGCTCAGCTCCCTGGAGGCGGAAACGGCTTGCTCATCTGTCTCCTCCACCCTCTCCCCACACTTCCCGAGCATCTCTGACGGTGCCGAGCCCAAAGCAGATGCTCAAAAATGTTTGCTCAAGTGGAGGAAATGACTGAGTTTAGTATGGCAGGGAAATATACGTTATGATGTGTCAAAGAAAGTTTGATTACAGAATATTCCAGGGCCAGGGATTCCTATGGAAGTGACCTCATTTGGAAGTTGTGATTTGTACCTTCATTGATTCAGTTACTCTGCGTCCCTGATCACCTGCTCTGTGCCAGGTACCACAAGTGTTTCAACTCTGTCGTGCCACGCTAAGTCACTTCAGTCGTGTCCGACTCTTTGAGACCCTATGGGCTGTAGCCCACCAGGGTCCTCTGTCCATGGGATTTTCTAGGCAAGAATACTGGAGTGCGTTGCCATGCCCTCCTCCAAGTTCAGCTCTCTTTATTGTTCAGCTGCTAAGTCCTGTCTGACTCTTTGGGACCCTGTGGACTTCAGCACACCTCCAGACTCTCAGACTTCCCTCTCCTTCACTATCTCCCAGCGTTTGCTAAAACTCTTGTCCATTGAGTTGGTGATGCCATCCAACCGTCTCATCCTCTGTCGCCCCCTTCTCCTCTTGCCCTCAATCTTTCCTAGCATCAGGGTCTTTTCCAATGAGTTGGCTCTTTGCATCAGGTGGCCAAAGTATTGGAGCTTCAGCTTCAGCATCAGTCCTTCCAGTGAATATTCAGAGTTGATATCCTTTAGGATTGACTGGTTTGATCTCCTTGCTGTTCAAGTGACTCTCAAGAGTCTTCTTCATCACCACAGTTCGAAAGCATTAATTCTTTGGCAGAAAAAACCACCGAAACAAATGGCTGAAAACAAGAGCCCAGGACTAAGTGAGGCCCCTAGGGCACCAGGTTTAAGACCTTCATTCTCAAGGCCCAACAAGTACAGGCTGGGCACTTCCTTATGCCTCTGCCCGAGGTGCCTTCTGGCCTCACTGCAGTCTCTGCCCTAAGACAGCAACCATTGCATCTCGTGGAGCTGGGGCTACAGGCTCAGCAGGGAGGCTCTCCTGCTGCTCCCACCTGAGGTCTCATGGAGTTGCAGCAGGTTGGAATCTGGGGCTGGAGTCATCCAGGGGTTCCGCTGAAATGCTGGTGCACCCGGGCCACTCTCCCTCCCCACATGGTGTTGCCACGTGGTCTCTCCAGAGGGATGGTCAGGCTCACGTGGCAGTTCAGGCACCCCAAGAGTATCCCAAGACTGGGGAACGCAGAGCCCCAGACGCTGGGGAGGCCGAGCCCAGAACTGGGGCAGCTTCCTTTCTGTAATATCCTTATCATCAATTCAGGACCAGCCAAGATCAGAGGAGTGAGACATACATACCACCTCTCAGTGTGGTGAAGAATGTGTGCCCATTTTAACCCCCCATGAAGAATTAGAGAATAAGCCATTCCCTATTTCCTCAAAGCTCCGATCTCCTGGGACTGTTCCTTCCCACATGCAACACCACAGGGACAAGAGTGGTGGGCGCAAAACTTCAAGACTACCACCCCTTTACCGACGTGTAAGTCCCGTTCTCACGGGACTCTCGCCATCCAGCAGCGCCAGCCTCCACCATACCTCCTCACTGGCATCTTCTCATCTCCTGCTTCCTTGCCCTCTTTCGTCCAGCGCTGACGACTGGATCCAGCGAGCCAGTCTGTCTCCCCTTGAGACCTTTCCAACCCGTGGATGACTGTCATCAGCATGCGCACTCCATCCGTCTCAGGCCTTATGACTTCTCAGCTGCCTCCGCTCTACTGACCCCATCTGCCCCCATCCACTCCGTGGCTACACTCCGGCCCTCTTCACCACACTGACCACTCCGGGGTGGACATCACGAGGTCAGGTCCCACTCTCTGACCACTCTCGCCTCTCCTCCTCCTGGCCTTCTCACTCCATCATCCCGCCTCGTAGCTTCTTCCACATTTTGAGAACCTTGGGGGCAGCTGTGCTCTCATTATGAGTCTCTTTCTGGCTTCTCTTTACCCCGACAATTAGGCAGCAGGTTCTTCTAAGCACCACCCTGATAACACCCTCATCCTTATGCTTACATCACACCTCCTGACAAGCCCCTTTTAAATAAACCCTTTGATAAACCCAGTCCTATCCCCCAATTCTCTCTTAAATCCACTGTAGTTAGATGTCCCCCTCCAGCACTCCATCAGGAAGGCTGTCTCATATCGATTGAGTCAGTGATGCCATCCAACCATCTCATCCTCTTTCACCCCCTTCTCCTCCTGCCCTCCATCTACAACATAACATTCACAACCTGCACAATCCAAAATCACTTAACATACAAGGAGACAGAAAAATGCAATGCATTTTTCAAGAGAAAGGATGCTTTTTAAAAGACTACTTTTTCTGTATTTAAAAACTGTTTGCAATAACCCATAGGAAAATATCAAAAGCATACATTTCTAGAATCTAATCATACCTTACCACCTCCATTGTTAAAATGGATATAGTCAAATGGAGATGTTAAAATAACCCTGTAAAAATGGCAGGTGGGAACACCACACTAATTTCCAAATAGATCTTTTGTTTTCTTCTTTGCCCTCCTAGAGCCTCCTCCCAACACAGCACCAGAGAAACCCTCTCAAAATAGAAGTTAGATCATAACAGTCCTCTGCTACGCGAATAGGATCAAAGAATGTATACACTTGCCTGGAATACACATAGTATTGGAATACATATAGTATTCCATAATACTACTCAGCCATACTAAAAAACAAAATTTTGCTATTTGCAGCAACATGGATGGACTTAAAGAGAATTATGCTAAAGTGAAATAAGTCAGACAGAGAAAGACAAGTACTGTGTGATATCACTTACATGTGGCATCTAAGAAATACAACAAATTAGTCAATATAACAAAAAAGAAGCAGACTCATGGATGTGGAGTACAAACTAGGGGTTACCAATGAGGAAGGGGGCCGTATGGGGGTGGAGGAGGAGTAAGCCCAAAATACTGGGTATAACACAGGCTCAAGGATATATTGTACAATACAGGGAATATAGTAAATATTTTGAAATCACTATAAATGGAAAGTAATCTTTAAAAATTTCAGAAAAAAATTTTTTAATTTTTTAATTAAATGCTTGAATGCTCAGGAAAAGCAAAAGTTAAAAGTCTCAAAAAAATAGGAACAAAGAACAAGGGCAATAAATGGAAACTGTTAGAAATCATTAATGTCTAGTGGTAGATATTAATCCAGCTAAATATATCAAATTCAATAACAGATTAAAAGGATAATCCATCATTATTAAGTAGAGTTTATTCTAAGACTGCAAAGTTGTTTAACATGCTAAATTTAATCAACATAATGCACCACATTTTCAAATGATATAATCATCTCAATAGATGCAGAACAAGTATTTAATAGAATTCAATATCCATTCATAACAAAAATAAGAGTAGTAGGAAACTTCTTTAAGCTGAGAAACAGTACCCCCTAGAAAAGCTAAAACAAGCATCATAATTAATGGTGAAATATTGAGATCCTCCCCTTACCTTTGATATTAGGAATGAGACAAGGTTGCTCACTGTCATTAACTTTTTTTTTTAACATTGTACTAGAGATCTTCACCAGTAAGTACAGAGAAAGAAAAACTAAACTGCCTTTATTCACAGACAAGTTAGAATCTTAGAAATGTAAAAGATGATACAAATAAGTAAATTTAAGATCAGTGGATATAAGGTGAAGATACAGGAATCAGTTGCAACAGCAACACATAGTAAATTATATTCAAAATTGATATCATTTACAACAGCATCAGAAAACAGAATATCCAGGAATAAGTTTAACAAAAGATGTTACAAAATTGATAAACATAACAAAAGGCAAACGATATCCATGGAAATGAAAGAAGACAACAGAAGAGAAAGAGAAAGGACGACCATACTCATGAATTTAAAAGGTCAATACAATAATGACCCTGATACTGGGAAAGATCTGTGCCACAGTCAGCTCCTGGTCTTGTTTTTGCTGACTGTATAGAGCTTCTCCATCTTTGGCTGCAAAGAATATAATCAATCTGATTTCGGTGTTGGCCATCTGGTGATGTCCATGTGTAGAGTCTTCTCTTGTGTTGTTGGAAGAGGGTGTTTGCTATGACCAGTGCGTTCTCTTGGCAAAACTCTGTTAGCCTTTGCCCTGCTTCATTCTGCACTCCAAGGCCAAATGTGCGTGTTACTCCAGGTATCTCTTGACTTCCTACTTTTGCATTCCAGTTCCCTATAATGAAAAGGACATCTTTTTGGGATGTTAGTTCTAGAAGGTCTTGTAGGTCTTCATAGACCCATTCACCTACTTCTTTGGCATTATAATGGTTGAGGCATAGACTTGGATTACTCTGACACTGAATGGTTTGCCTTGGAAACAAACAGATATCATTCTGTCATTTTTGAAATTGCACCCAAGTGCTGCATTTCAGACTCTTTTGTTGACTATGAGAGCTATTCCATTTTTCTAAGGGATTCTTGCCCACAGTGGTAGATATAATGGTCATCTGAGTTAAACTCGCCCATTCCAGTCCATTTTAGTTCACTGATTCCTAGAATGTCGATGTTCACTCTTGCCATCTCATTTGACCACTTCCAGTTTGCCTTGATTCATGGACCTAACATTCCAGGTTCCTATGCAATATTGTTCTTTGCAGCATTGGAATTTACTTCCATCACCAGTCACATCCACAACTGGGCATTGCTTTTGCTTTGGCTCCATCTCCTCATTCTTTCTGGAGTTATTTCTCCAGTGATCTCCAGTAGCATATTGGGCACCTACTAACCTGAGGAGTTCATCTTTCAGAGTCATATCTTTTTGCCCTTTCATACTGTTCATGGGGTTCTCAAGGCAAGAATACTGAAGTGGTTTGTTATTCCCTTCTCCAGTGGACCACGTTTTGCCAGTATGTGAACCATGAACTTCCAGATGTTCAAGCTGGATTTAGAAAAGGCAAAGGAACCAGAAATCAAATTGCCAACATCCGTTGAATCATCAAAAAAGCAAGAGTTCCAGAAAAACATCTACTTCTGCTTTATTGACTATGCCAAAGCCTTTGATTGTGTGGATCACAAGAAACTGTGGAAAATTCTTAAAGAGATGGAGTACCAGATCACCTTGGCTGCCTCCTGAGAAAACTGTATGCAGGTCAAGAAGAAACAGTGAGAACTGGACATGTAACCACAGACTGGTTCCAAATCAGGAAATGAATACATCAAGGCTATATATTGTCACCCTGTTTATTTAACTTATATGCAGAATACATCATGCAAAATGCTGGGCTGGATGAAGCACAAGCTGGAATCAAGATTCCTGGGAGAAATATTGATAACCTCAGATATGCAGATGACACCACCCTTATGGCAGAAAGCAAAGAAGAACTAAAGAGCCTTTTGATGAAGGTGAAAGAGGAGCATGAAAAAGTTGGCTTAAAACTCAACATTCAGAAAACTAAGATCATGGCATTCAGTCCCATCACTTCATGACAGATAGATGGGGAAAAAATGGAAACAGTGAGAGACTTTTATTTTTCGGCTCCAAAATCACTGCAGATTTTGATTGCAGCCATGAAATTAAAAGATGCTTGCTCCTTGGAAGAAAAGCTATGACCAACCTAGACATCATATTAAAAAGCAGAGATGTTACTTTGCCAACAAAGGTCTGTCTAGTCAAGGCTATGGTTTTTCCAGTAGTCATATATGGATGTGAAAGTTGGACTATAAAGAAAGCTGAGTGCAGAAGAATTGATGCTTTTGAACTGTGGTGTTGGAGAAGACGCTTGAGAGTCCCTTGGACTGCAAGGAGATCCAAACAGCCCATCCTAAAGGAAATCAGTCCTGAATGTTCATTGGAAGGACTAATGTTGAAGCTGAAACTTTGGCCACCTGATGCAAAGAGTTGACTCATTTGAAAAGATCCTGATGCTGGGAAAGATTGAAGGCAGGAGGAGAAGGGGGCAATAGACGATGAGGTGGTTGGATGGCATCACCGACTCGATGGACATGAGTTTGGGTAAGCTCCGGGAGCTGGTGATGGACAGGGAGGCCTGGCGTGCTGCAGTCCATGGGGTGGCAAAGCGTCAGACACGACTGAGCGACTGAACTGATTGATGTGAGGTGGTGATGGTGATTCATTCTCCCTCCGTGGATATCCAGTTGACTCAGCTTTATCTATTTCGAGGTCCATCGTATTCTGTGGCGCCGATGCGTCTCCTCTGTCCTAAGTGCAGTGCTTACATATGTGCGGGTCTCTTCCTGGATCGTGCGCTCTGTCTCACTGCTCTGTTGCCAATACCACACTGGTTGCTTTGCTCCAGTGTTGCGATAAATCTTCATATCTAGCCAGGTTAGAAATCAAAGGAGTGGTTACAATGGGGGCTTTTGTTTGTTGTTGTCACTGAGTCGTGTCCAACCCTTTGCGACCCCATGGATTGCAGCACGCCAGGCTTCCCTGTCCATCACCAACTCCTGGAGCTTGCTCAAACCCATGTCCTTTGTGTCGATGCCACCCAACCGTCTCTTCTTCTGTTGCCCCCTACTCCTCTTGCCCTCAATCATTCCCAGCGTCAGGGTCTTTTCCAATGAGTAGGCTCTTTGCATCAGGTGACTAAAGTATGGGAGCTTCAACTTTAGCATCAGTCCTTCTGATGAATAGTCAGGGTTGATTTCCTTTAGGATTGAAGGGGGTTTGGGGGTGCTCCTAATTTTATTTATCTTTTAGCTGGTTAAGTGAGTGTACTGACTTTGTGAAAATGTATTGAGTTTTACACTTTGTGCTCTATGTTGTACTTGTGTGAAAAACACACTTAAAACAAAAATGAATATTAAGCCCATAATGAAATCATCGATCCATCTGATAAAAGAATACCAGAGAGATAAAGTTCTCAGAAATTGAAAATAATGATTATCAAAAAATTCAGTGAAACAGCAGAATGAGCATGGCTAAAGCCCAAGCTGGTATTCTCAATCGGGAATCAGCAAACTTTCTCTGTAAGAGCCAAATAGTTAGCATTTTAGGCACTGCAAGTGCTGCAGACCCTGTCACACCCACTTCACTCTGCCATTGTACCCCAGAGCAGCCAAGGACAATGTGTAAATGAATGAGCAAGTCGGTGCATCAATAAAACTTGATTTATAAACACCGAAACTTGAATTTTGTTCAATTCCCCCCCCCCCGCTTTGAAATATTATTATTCTTTTTCTTTTTCTCTACCATTTAAAAATATAAAATCCATTCTTAGCCCAGAGCCATGCAGAAATAGGCAGTGGACCAAATTTGCCCCTTAAGTTGCTCTTTGCTGACTCCTGGCCTAGAAGATGAGCCAAGGAAATCTCAGATAATTTATAGCAGACACTAGCAGTTAAAAAGTCAGAAAAGGGGAATGATAAAAGGTAAAATATTTCTTTCATCAGTCTTCCAGAAGTAGACAGAATAAGAGTAAAATGCAGGTGGATGTCAAGGCCACTATTCAGACTCCAAGGACCCACCAAGTGCCCAGCAAGATGAACAAAGGAAGGACCACATGGTTTCAGACCTGTAAAGGTAAAGAGGAAATTCAGAATTGTTCTGGAAAGAAGAAAATATTTCCTCTGGTTCAGCATGAGAGTCTCACTGACTCAGACTTTTCTTCAGCCCCCAAAGTCATGGAAAATGGTGGCACAGGATCTCAAAGTTCTGCTGTAAAATGCTTTTGATTTGAAAGTCTATACACCATCAACCCATCAGTGAAACACAGGGGCAAAGAAAGAGTCCTTTGGATACACCCGGAGTCAGCAATATATGATGTGTACAATAAAATGAAGATCTCAGGAAAGTTCCTGAGAATCAGAGAGTCATGTCTCTTTCTCCCTTCCTTTTAGTTTTTAATTGTATCTTTTTAATTTTCTAAAAAAGTTAACTAAGTTGATTCACAGTATTGTGTAAGTTTCAGGCGTACAGCCTCAGATTCTTTTTCATTATAGGTTATTGTAGGATACGGAGTATCATTCCCTGTGCTATACAGCAAATCCTCGTTGTTCATATATATTTTTACATAGTAGTAGGTATCTGTTAATCCCGTACTCCTAATTTATCCCTCCCCTTCATTTTCCCCTTTGGTAACTGTAAGTTTTTTCTTTGTCTGTGAGACTGCTTCTGTTTTGTAAATAAGTCAATTTGTACTTTTTTATATTCCATGTAAATGATGAAGTATTTGCCTTTCTCTGTCCAACTGACTTCACTTAGTATGATCATCTCTAGGTCCATCCATGTTGCTGCAAATGGCATTATTTCATTCTTTCTTGTGGCTGAGGAATATTCCATTGTATATATATACCACATCTTCTTTATCCATTCATCTGTTGATGGACATTTAGGTTGCTCCATGCTTTGGTTATTGTAAATAGCGCTGCTAAAAACACTCGGGCTTTCCTTGTGGCTCAGATGGTAAAGAATCTGCCTGCGGTACTGGCAGACCAGGTGGGTTGGAAGATCTCCTCGAGAAGGGAATGGCAACCCACGCCAGTGTCTTTACCAGGAGAATTCCATGCATAGAGGAGCATAAACATTGGGGTTCATATATCTTTTTAAATTAGTCTTCATCTTTTCCAGATATGTTCCCAAGGAGTTGGATTGCTGGATCACATGACAATTCTATTTTTAGTTTTTCTAAAGAGCCTCCATATTGTTTTCCATAATGGTTGCATCAATTTACATGCCCACCAAGACTGTAGGAGTGTTCCCCTTTCTTCACACCCTCTCCAGCATTTATGATTTGTAGACTTTTTGATGATCATCCTTCTGACCAGTGTGAGGTGATACCTCATTGTAGTTTTGGTTTGCATTTCTCTAACCATCAGTGGTGCAGAGCATCTTTCCATGTGCAGGATATATGTGTTTCTTGAGTGCACTGCTGTGATCAGACACGTGAAGCTATAGACATGATTAGTTGTTTGCCCTAAAACCATGTCTCCCCACTCACTTTGCTAACTAACTCCAGTTTTCTTTACTATGAGATGGCGATGTGCTTCAGGCAGGCAGCTTGGAAGAATAAATATGAGTTTACCTCATTCATGGTCAATGCATTCTCTTTGTCAATGATCAGTTAGGGTTGGATGTAAGACGAAATTCCAGCTTGTGAGATATTCAGGGAAACTTCTAGAAAGCTCCAAAAGAGGTCTTCCCCACTGGTAAAAGGAAACCCATGAAAGAGGAAGGCTCTTCCTCTGCTGCTCAAGTCATGTGTCTGCCCAAGGAGCTGGGCGCGGGGGCACCTATTTGTAATGTTAGGGAACAAGCCTGAGAAAAACAGGAAACAAGAGGGTTATGGCAGAGTGGAAAATACAACCTGGGTCTCTGATAATATCTAAGCTGCTTAATTAATCCTGCCTGAACCAGACTATCTCCAGAATCCTCAGTACACAAGATAATAAATATTCTTTTAAGTCACTCCTAATTGGGTTTTCTGTTATTTTCAACCAAGGGCATTCAATGTATGTAAGCAATGAAATAAGAGTGTGCAGCATTCACCCATCTACACATTTGTAAACCCCTGATCTCAGCTAGGCTGCCTGTGGAAGGGCCACAAAGGTGGTGCTGGAGCTGCTGAGAACAGGCTGCAAGCTGTGGGCCTCTTTGGTCTAGAAAAGCAAAATCTTAGTAAACATGATCAAAACCCATTAAGGAAAAGGCAGCATGGGTAAGATCAGGTGGGTCTGGATCCCCGAAATGCTGGAGGAGCTACAGTTGTTACCCACCACCAATACCAATGATCTCAAATGATGACTTTTTTTATTTTCTATGCTCATCAAATCATATGCAGATGGAAATAAACCCATGGATAGACACATTTACATATATACACATGTAGAGAGGTTGACAGGTTCTTTTACATGCATCATATTATTTCAATTTTAAATATTCTGATGGGCTTAAATAATATCATAATATTGTTTTAATCTGTAGTTCCCTTACCACTAGTTCTTATGTTTGCTGGCCTGTCTGATTTTCACCTTCATGAACTCCCTGCTCACATTACTCATCCATTTTTCTCTTGGGTTGCCTCTTTGAGCTTTTTATTGTCAGTCTGTAAAAGCTCTTTGTGTGTAATATATAGAAATAACCTTTCTCATCAGTATTAAATACTTTTTCAAATCTGTTGTTTAACTTTGTAATACCATTCATCATACAAAGGTTTTTAATTTTTATATACTCAAATATGTCTATCTTTTCTGTTAAAGTTTTTGCATTTTCAGCCTGGTAAATAAAGTCTCCTTTATACTTGGAGTCTGCTAAGTTTTGCTTCTTGTTTTTAATTCTATAATTCACCTGTAATTTCTTATTAAATAAAACATAAGAATTCACTTTTATTTTCTTCTAGATATATGACAAATCATGCCAGCAAAACTTATTAAATAATCTCTTTTCCCACTGAAGTGAACAATCACTTCTCATTTATTAAATTCTCTCCCAGTTCTATTAATATATAATTCCACTGATCAATCTGTCTGTTCTGATATAAATACCATATTGATTTTACTGCAGTGCCTTTATTGCATGGTACCTGATAAGACAAATGTCCCCTCATTAAGCTTCTCTCTCATAGATTCTTCATTATGCTATAACATTTATTCTTTTATAGACTTTTTAGGATTTTCACTATAAAAATTCCAGTGACATGCTTTTATAGGAATAGAAAAAGACAACCCTAAAATTACATGAAGGTGCAAAAGACCTCAAAGCGCCAAAACATTTCTGAAAAAGAACAATGATGGAGGCATCACACATCCTGATTTAAACTATCCTACGAAGCTGTGGTGATAGTGACCAAATCAGTATGGTGTGCGCGTAAACACAGGCGCACAGACAAGTGCAAGGGCAACGAGGGCCCAGGCACAGACCCGTTCATCTATCACCAACTGAGACTTAGCCAGGAAACTAAGACCGTCCAACGAAGAAAAGACAGCCTCTTCAGTACACGGTGCTGGGGAACTTCCCTGGTGGTCTAGCAGTTCAGACTCTGTGCTTCCCCTGCAGGGAGCATGGGTTCAGTCCCTGGTCAGAAAGATCCTGCTTGCCTCGCCGTACAGCCAAAAAATTAAAAAATAAATAAAATTGCTGTCTTTAAAAGCTGAAAAAAGTAAATAAATGGTGCTGGGAAAACGAAACATTTACGTGCAGAAGAATGATACTGGATGCTTATCTTACATTACTCACAAAAATTAACTCAAAATGGATTAACGACTTAAATGTAAGACCATAAAACTCCTGAAATAAAACATAGGAAAAGAGCTCCTTGACATTGGTCTTGGCAATGATTTTATGGATGTGACGCCAAAAGCACATCAATAAAAGCAAAAATAACCAAGTGAAGCCACATCAAACTGAAAAGGCATCTGCACAGCAAAGAAAATCATCAACAAAATTGGAAAGGCAACCTACAGAGTGGGAGAAAATATTTGTAAACCATACATCTAATAAGGAGTTAATATCCAAAGTTTATAACAAATTCATACAACTCAAGAGCAAAAAACTAAATAATCTGATGTAAAATGGAAAAAGGACATGAATAAACATTTTTCCAAAGAAGATATTCAAATGGCCAATCAGTACATGGAAAGACGCTCCACACCAGGAAAATGCAAATCAAATCCACAAGGAGCTATCCCCTCACACCTGTTAGAATGGCTATTATCAAGAAGACAAGAGCTAACAAGTACCAGCAAGGAGATGGAGAAACGGAAGCCTGTGTGCTCTTGGTGGGAAGGTAAACTGGCACAGCCACTATGGAAAATGATGAGGAGGTTCCTCAAAAAACTAGAACTGCCGTTTGTTTTCAGTCACTAAGTCATGTCCGACTCTTTGCAACTCCATGGACTACAGCACGCCAGGCTCCCCTGTCCTTCGCTACCTCCCAGAGTTTGCTCAAACTCATGTCCGTTGAGTCTGTGATGCCATCCAACCATCTCATCCACTGTCATCCCCTTCTCCTCCTGCCCTCAATCTTTCCCAGCATCAGGGTCTTTTCCAGTTAGTCGGCTTTTCATATCAGGTGGCCAAAGTATCGGAGCTTCAGCTCCAGCATCAGTCCTTCCAGTGAATATTCAAGGTTGATTTCCTTTAGGACGGGCTGGTTGGATCTCCTTGCAGTCCGAGGAACTCTCAAGAGTCTCCTCCAGCACCACAGTTCAAAGCATCAGTTCTCGGGCTCACAGCCTTCTTTATGGTCCAACTCTCACAGCCATACAGAACTACCATATGATCCAGCAATCACACTTCTGGGTACATATCTGAAGGAAATAAAATCACTATATCAAAGAGGTATCTGCACCCCCATGTTCCCTGTAGCGTTACTGACAATAGCTAAGACATAGAGACAAGTGAGTGTCCATTGACAAGTGAATGGATAACGTGTGTCCATCAGCTCACCTGTGCACCGAGAATATTCCTCAGCCACGAAAAGGGAGGAGATCCTGCCCTTTGTGATGCCATGGGTTTAAATTCTACTTCACTTGGTTTTGATACTCTAGTCTTTCTTTTTGCTGTATTTGCTCAGTATCACTTTATCAATTTATTGTTTTCAACCTTTTCTGACCACTTACCTTTTAATATATGCATATTTTATTGAGTTAGTATTGGTTTTTGACACCTAATATAACAACTTTCATTAGGTGTTAAAAAAAAAAAATACCAGCTCAATCCCTGGGTCAGAAAGATTCTCTAGAGAAAGAAATGGCAACCCACTCCAATATTCTTGCCTGGGAAATCCCATGAACAGAGGAGCCTGGCAGCCTATAGTCCTTGGAGTCGTAAAGAGTCAGACACAACTTATCTACTAGACAACAACAACAACAAATGACAGCCTCTGTCTTTAATGTAGAATTTAGTTTGTTCATATTTACTATGATGGTTGATACGCTTGATTTTATTTCTGTCTTACTTTATTACTTAAAGTACTGTGTCCTCTTTTACATTTTTCTTATTTTTACAAATTTAATCAAATCGCTAGTCTTTCCATTTTTCCCCTTACAATTCTCCCAATTCTTCTATTGTCTTAATTGACTTAGGCTGCAATAACTGAATACCATGAATTTGGGTGGCTTATAAACAACAGAAATTTATTTCTCATCATTCTTGAGGTTAGGAAGTCCAAAAACCAAGGTGCTAGGAAGTTCTGCATTTGGTGAGGGCCTGCTTCTAACATACTGATCTCAGACTTCAGCCTCCAGAACTATGAGAAAGTCCGCTTCTTTTGTTTAAGCCCCCCAGACAGTGGTACTTGGTAATGATAGCCCTAGGAGACTATCATAGTGTTGGTCATTATATCTGGATCTTTTCAGCAGACAGAGCTAGAAAACAAATAAACAAGCACACAAACGCACACATATATGGAAGTAAACTATCTCATTAATTCTTACTGCTATTGCTTCTTCTCTCTTACCTCTCTATCTCCTTTCTTCCTCACTGAAACCCCTGGTTTTCAAAGTCATAGGGAATGACAGAATCAGAATGCCCTAGGGACTTCCCAGGTGGTTCTGTGGTTAAGAATCTGCTCTCCAATGCAGGGGTGTGTGTTCAATCCCCGGTCAGGGAAACTAAGGTCCCACATGCAGCAACTAAGACCCAACACAGCCAAATAGATAAATATTTTTCAAAAAAGAATTAGAATGCTCTATAATTAATAATTTATTTCATCCCGTGTTGCACATACAAGCACCCCACAACAGTAAAATTAATACTACCACCAGTTTGTTGCTGTTCAGTTGCTCAGTCATGTCCAACCCTTTGCGATCCCATGGACTACAGGCTTCCCTGTCCTTCATTATCTCCCAAAATTTGCTCAAACTCATGTCATGTCGATGCCATCCAACTATCCCTTCCTCTGCCACCCCCTTCTCCTCCTGACCTCAATCTTTCTCAGCATCAGGGTTTTTTCCAATGAGTCAGCCCTTCACAGCAGATGGCCAAAGTATTGGAGCTTCAACTTCAGTATCAGTCCTTCCAATGAATGAATATTCAGGTTAATTTCCTTTAGTTTTGACTGGTTTGATCTCCTTGCTGTCCAAGGGGCTCTTAAGAGTCATAGTTCAAAAGCATCAATTCTTGGGCACTCAGCCTTCTTTATGGTCCAATCTCACATCAGTACATGACTACTGGAAAAACCATAGCTTTGACTAGACGGACTTTTGTCAGCAATGAGGAATGAAGGAGTACCCTAAAAAGCTCTCCTAACTTCTCAGAGTTCCCTCTTCTGTTGTTTGTCTGTGATGCTCAAAATATCCTGCATCTGTTCCTCTGCTCTCTTTTAACCTGGACGTTTCTTTCCCTCCTTTCTCTTGTCCCTTTCCTGCTCAATTTTTATTGCATTTCTAGCATTTTCTTCCTCATGAGGGACCCTTCAGTGCTTCCCATGGGTTCCTTGCACTTGACTGTTATTGAGAGAGGACAGAACACTGTCATCCCATTCCAGCTGCTACTGCGTACTTCCCATGAGTGCCCCCGGTATCTGGGATCTCCTATATGTAGATTCATTCAGTGCCTCTCCATCTTCTCTTCCACCTCTGTCCTGCACAGGCATGAATAACACACAAGTTTTATGGCTGTTGGTGTTTCTCCCACTCACTCTTATTTTGGAGTGGATAGAGACAATCTGGTGTCACTAGTTTTGTTGTAAATGTCATCGATTTGGGATTTTGCTATATAGTGTCTCCCTCTATTTTTCCCTGGCTTCCCAGATGATGCTAGTGGTAAAGAATCCACCTGCCAATGCAGGAGATGTAAGAGACAAGGGTTCAATCCCTGGGATGGAGAAGAAATGGCAACCCACTCCAGTATTCTTTCCTGGAGAATCCCATGGACAGAGGAGCCTGGTGGGATACAGTCAATGGGGCTGTAAAGAGTCAGACACGACTGAAGGGACTTAGCACACACACACAGTGTTACCTAGTTTTGTTGTAAATGTCCATGGATTTGGGCTTTTCCGATGTACCTTCTCTATTTTCACAGAGATTTAAGAAGATGTAAAAACAATGCAGTATTCATGAGTCCATGCTAATAAAAATGAATGATTAGATAAATAAATAGGAGAGAATAGACAAAGTTTCTGTGCAGAAGAATTGCAAACAACTGACATAAATGTTCTGCTTTTCATGAGGTAGAGCCTGACTCTCACTAGGGAAGCATGGGCTGTCCATGGTGACTTCCTCCCAAGGACATCGAGGGAAGTGGGAAGGTCACTTTACAGCAGAGAAACTGATGATCCAACCACAGCCAGGTGATCAAGGTCAACATCAACAGTGATAAGTCAAACTGATGGTCTGTACCCTTGATAAGATACAGTCAGCGTGGCCCTTTACCCCTCTGACCTTCCTCCCCAAAGCCCATAACCTCCATCTAATCATGAGAAAAACATCAGACAAATTCCAATTGAAGGGCACCCTATAAAATACCTAATCAGTCCTCCTGGAAACTGTCAAGGTCATCAAAACAAGGGAAGTCGGAGAAACTGTCGCAGCCAAGAGGATCCTGAGGAGGAGATGACTCAATGTACTGCAGTTTCCAGAATGGAATCAAAAAAGGACATTACTTTAAAACTAAGGCAATCTGAATAAAGGATGGACTTTAGTTAATAATGACATAGCAATGTCAGTTCATTAATAGAGACAAATGTACTATACTAACGTACATGGTTGATGACAGCAGAAACTGGGTGTAGGGTATACTAGAACTCTCTTGGATTACCTTCACGTTTGAAGGACTTCCCTGTAGCTCAAACAGTGAAGAATCTGCCTGCAGTGCAGGAGACCAGGGTTCAGTCTCTGGGTTGGGAAGTTCCTCTGGAGAATGGAATGGCTATACACTCCAGTATTCTTGCCTGGAGAATTCCATGGACAGAGAAGCCTGGTGAGCTACAGTCCATGGGGTCGCAAAGAGTTGGACACGACTGAGCAACTAACATACATATATATTGTTCTATAAATCTAAAGCTATTCTGAAATAGCTTTTTTTGCTTAAATCCAGGAGCAGGGGAAGTGTTCAAAGATAAGAGAAGCATTGCTCAGATATAGCAAAAGAGTAAGATGTGACATTATTTTAATGAATTGATGAAAAGCAAAAATGCAGAATCCATTTAGACAGTCCCCTTTTGAGTGGTCCAGGAAAAATGACATTGGAACCGTTGAGAAGGAAATGCAGTCACAATATAAGTTCTTTTCTGAAAAATATTTGCATAATCATGTTAACATAAATGCTGGCTATTAGCTTTAATTCTATAAAGTTTATTTGAAGAGAAACAAAATAAAATGATGGCCTTCTCTGCAAAACCAAAGTAAATAAACAACTAGGAGAAGTTGGAAAGTGGAAGGGGAGAAGCGAGGGGGTGGGAGATGGAGCGGTAACAGTCTCAGCTCACAAAAGAGAAAGTGGAGGGCACTGTTTCTACTTGATGGAACAAGAAATAATTATGTCACTTTTTATATTTTACCAGCTTTCTTGAGGTGTAATTTACATACCATAAAATTCACTCTTTTAACATACAATACAACGCTTATTAGTAAATTCACAGAGCCGAGCAGCGTTTCTGTTGCCACAGGAAGAGCCTCTGTGCCCATTTGCAATTATTCCCTCTTCCCACCCCCAGCTCCTGGCAACCACGAACATTCCTGTCTGTATAGATTTGCCTTTTCCAGACATTTTGCACACATGGAATCATACAATATGTGGTCTTTTGTTTCTGGCTTCTTTCACATAGCTTAATGTTTTTAAGGTCCATCCATGTTGTAGCATGTGCCAGTACTTCATTCCTTTCCACTGTTCACCAGTGGAAACATTTTTGTGTGAATGTAGTAGAAGTGGCATAGAATCTGCCTGCAATGTAGGAGACGCAGGTTTGATCCCCAGGTCGGGAAGATCCCCTGGAGAAGAAAATGGCAACCCACTCCAGTACTCTTGTCTGGGAAATCCCATGGATGGAGGAGCCTGGCTACGGTCCATGGGGTTGCAACAGAGTCAGACACAATTTAGCAACTAGACAACAACAACAAAAACGTTGGTCTACATTGGGTTGTTTCCACCATTTGGTTGGCTGTAATAAATAATGCTGCTGTGGACATTCTCATGCAAATCTTTGTGTGAACATATGTGTTTGTTTCTTTTGGGTAAATATCTGAGAGTGAATTATTACTAGGGCATACAGTAAATTTATGTTTAACTTTTTAAGAAGCTGCCAAACTGTAGATAATTAAGTATAGGTACAAACTACTTTTTTAATAAAATAATGATTATAATTAAATGGGAAGGGGAAAATGCAAATACAAAATTAACAAATGATTTAATGGTTTAAATGATTATCTTTAAGGAGCAGATTGGGAGAGGAACAGTGGGGTAAGAGACCCATTGTAAGGCCCTCGGCACAACCTTCTTTTCTAACCATGCACATGTGTTACTGTGATTTGAATTTTTTAAATTTTTATTTACTTATTATTTATTCACTTTTGGCTATGCGGAGTCTTCTTCATTGTGCACAGGGTTTCTCTAGTTGTTGTTTTAGCACGTCCCATTGCTCTTGAGGGAGGCCATGAGGACTATACAAAAGCAAGATGATAGGTTGGATGCTCGTGGAAGAAATTTAAGGAAGGCAAATTCTAGTGACACTGAACTTAAATCTCCAGTACTCTGGCCACCTGATGCGAAGAGCCAGCTCATTGGAGAAGATCCTGATGCTGGGAAAGATTGAGGGCAGGAGGGGAAGGAGGTGGCAGAGGATGAGATGGTTGGATGGCATCACCAACTCAATGGACATGAGTTTGAGCAAACTCTGGGAGATAATGAAGGACTGAGGAGCCTGGCATGATGCAGTCCGTGGGGTCCAAAGAGTTGGATGCAACTTAGCGACTGCACAACAACAAATTCTAGTGATATTTAAGGAGGATACTTAGAGAAAAAAAAACAAAACTGAGAACTGCAGAGTGTCAATCCATGCCAATTATGCTGGAAACACAGCCATTACAATTGCTCACAGTCAGTAGGTAATGCCAACACTGAGAAACTCTAGGCTGAAGATTCAAGTTTCTAATGGCCTAGGTTCATTACCATTCTCCAGAATGAGATAACTCCTCTCGTATGGTACCATCAGGAATGAGACTTTTCCATCGACTTCCTTTGTTGTTGTTGTTTCGTTTTCTCTTTTCTGTTTTGTTTTGCTTTTTGGCCATGCCAAGAGGCAAGTGGAACTTCCACAAGCAGGGATCAAACTCGCGTCCCCTGCAGTGGAAGCACGAATTCTTAGTCACCGGAGTGCCAGGGAAGCCCTATTGGTTTTCATCACAGTGTCATTGAGCATATTTCAACCCAGGTTTGTGTTTTCGAGTGAAGTGGTTTAGATACGGGATTTATTTTTCCTCAGCTCTCAGAGTGTAGGGATGAGCAGTTTCCCGGGTTGGCCCATGGCTCCACGGCATCGGGGCTCTGGGCCCATGCCCTGGAGATCCTGTTGGCCTGCCCCAGAGGGCCTTAAGGTGAAGCAGCGGCTCCAGGCATCCTCACACAATAACATTCAAGAGCAGGAAGAGAAGGGTGAAGGGTTCTACTCACCTGTCTGTCTCTCTCTCTTAAAGAGGAACTCCCCTCCAGAAGCTCCCAGGAGGCTTCTCTTTATCCCTCAGTAGCTAGGCTGGGCCACATAGCCACGGCTGAGCTGCAAGGGGGACCAGGCTTGCTGATGGGTGGGTGTATTCATCTGCTAGGGCTGCCATAACAAAGTGTCACAACCTGGGTGGCTCAAGCAGCAGAAATATATTTTCTCACGATTCTGGGAGCTGGAAAGGCCAGGTAAGGTGCCAGCAGGACTGGTTTTCAGTGGGGACTCTGCCAGGCTCACAGACGGTCACCTTCTCACTGTGTTTTCACGCAGCCGTTGCTCTGTGTATGCACAGTCCTGGGGTCCCGTCCTCTTCTTAACAAGGTCACAAATCATCCTGGGCGAAAGGCCACCCTTCTGACCTCATTTTGACTTCCGTAAAGGCCCCGTCTCCAAACGTAATAATATTGAGGATTAGAACTTCAACATGTGAATTTCTGGGCAAACAATTCAGTCCATAATATAGACAACTAGGAACACCTTCCCACACTCAACAGACTGATTCTGGCTTCTCTTCCTCTCTGAAATATCCAGAACTTGTGCTATGCTTTTTTAACTTCACTGTTAATTTTATAACAATGAAGCTCTTAGTACAACAGATTTCCTGGAAAGCCAAGGGCAGCCAGTGCCTCTGGTTTTCACCACCAGAACTGTGAACTCATTCCACCGTCTGCTCCATCCCAGAAAACACCCTCTGCCGATCACTTAACATTGCTTACAGGGGTCTTGACTTTTAAGCAAGATGACATTCAGAGTGTATTTAAATGCCGTCCATTACCATCAAATGGTGACATTTACTTCATTTGTAATTCAGAAAAAGAAAACACATCTCCAAATATAGCAAAGAGACACTTGAATCAAAGATAATGGACCAAAACAATTGTCGGCCCTTGTATTTCAAGTTTGGAGAACAGAGCTAATAAAAGATTAAAGAGAAGGCCCAGGAGCCTTAGGAACAAGTTTGAGCAATCACTTGTCACTTGAGGTTAGCACAGAAGTTATTTTAACAAGATATTACTTGCAGAATTTCCACCATAAATCTTTTATTAAGTCTAAGAATCTCAGTCAAGACATTTCCCATGCAAGATTGTCAGAAATAATGTTCCTTCATCATTCCCTTTAAAATCTGAGGATGAGAGATGCTAAGTGCTGAACCGACTGACCTTCACATAAACCTAGTATTATTATTGATTTTCTCCTACTCAAAGAGGCAAAATATATTTTTTTGGAAGTGACCGTTAACGAGCCTGTTTAGATAAGCCAGGAAAAAGCCAATGAGTATTTATTCTGTTCTCCTGTTTGCTTGAAGCGGAAGCCCCTGGTTGGGTGTAATAAGCCTCAACACATTTTGATTGCTCTGCGTCACCCCTGGGCATGATAAAGAAAGAGCAGCAGAGGCAGCCGAGTCAGGGGGTGAAAAATGCAGAATTCCAGCAACCTTCGCAGGCGGCGCTGACCTTCCTAATTAGGCAGGATTTCTTCCTATTAGCGTTTTCAGGAAAGAAGTCCTCGCTCCCCTCGGTAGCCCTGCTCTGGCACGTCATCCAACATTTCTGCCTCCCAGCAACTAATCAGCTTGTTGCATCCACTGCAAATGTCTATAAATTCTTTTTATTTTTTGCATGCGGATGTTCAGCTGCCCATTTGTTGAAAAGACTATCTTTTCTTCGTTGTTTTGTTTGTCTTTGTCCTCTGTCAAAGACCAGTTGACTCTGTTTACGTGGGTCTACTTCTCTATTTCTTCCCCTGCTCTGTTGATCTACGTGTCTGTCCTCACACCAGTACCACACTGTCTGTAGCTTTATAAGAAGTCTTGCAGTCAGCTGCTGTCTTCCAACTTCCTTCCTCAGTGTTGCGTCGGCTGCTCTGGATCTTTTGTCTCTCCATGTAAAATCTATCATCAGTTTGCTGCCAGTCACAAAATAACTTGCTGGGATTTTGACGTCCATGGCAAATGTGTTTTGTTTTTTTTCTTTTTACTTGCCTCCTTTTTTAAAAAAAGCCACTTTTGAAGAAGGTGCCAGGCTCTTCCCATTTCTTGCCAAAGCAAGAACTTTTTTTTTTATTGGCGTTGATTTGGTACACATTTGAGGCCGAGGCTAGGTCTCCAGAGGCCATTGTGTAGCTGTCAGCTCCACACTGACAGAACTGGGCTCATGGTTTATCACTGGTCAACTGCCAACATCTTAAGACATTAAGATCGCTCTCCTGGAATTTAAGACTAATTAAAATAAAAATCCATCAGCTTAGACAATGAGGATGTTTGAAATGAAGCAGAAACAAACACTTAAAGAAATCATATGTGTAATATACACTTGATAAATTTATCCTCTAGGACTTTGGTTTTAAAAACTACTGCTAAATAGGTTGTTAATGATCTGATGCATGACAATTTTTTAGGTCTTCCCAAACCCTCTAAGTTGGATAATTAAAATATACGGTATATTAAGCAAGGCAATTATAAGAAGGAGAAGGATTTTTTAAATAAACTAACAGAGACTGAGTGGGTTATAAGATGTTTATCTTATGCCATATATAAAGTGATTTTAAAAAACTTTAACATTTTAACCATGCAGGTACTTTTCGTGAATAAGTCCAACAAGAACAAAATTTCATTATCATCCATTATACCTAAAATATTCCCTGTCTTCTGCCTTGAACACTCAAGAATTCTAAAAGTAGATTCTTACAGGTCTCTGCAATTCCTGAGTCTCAAAAAATATGTAAAAAAATCCATTGAGAGAAAACTTAAGATGTACACCCTCTCTTACTATATATATGTAACATTATAATAAAGATGGAAAAGAAATGGGATCTAGTGGTGTGCTGGCAAATACTTAACAACCAACCCTCTATGGAGAAAAATTTCCACTCTGGTTTCTAGTCGAGTGTTTTATATATTTCTGCACCCAAATAATCATCAACCCTGATCAAGAAATAGAATGGTTATGACACCCTGGAATACTCCCACATTCTTCTTTACTTAAGCACACTGTACAAACAACACACACTCACAGAATCACTATTTTGACCTCTTCTCTTGCACGTTTGTTTTGCCTGTTCTTAAACATCTTGTAAGGGGCTTCCCTGATAGCTCAGTTCGTAAAGAATCTGCCTGCAATGCAGGAGACCTGGGTTCAATTCCTAGGTTGGGAAGATTCGCTCAAGAAGGGATAGGCTACCCACTCCAGTATCCTAGACTTGGAGAATTCCGTGGACTATACAGACCATGGTGTCACAAAGAGTCAGAAACAGCTTATAAACAGTTGCATTGTGTACACTCTTCTGTGCCTGGCTTTTTTTCATTACATCTGTGAGCATCAGTCATGCTGTTGCCTACAGCCGTAGTTTGTTCTTTTTCATTTCTGTGTAGTAGTCTGTTGTATGTCTACTCTTGATGAATGCTGAGTTGTTTTCAGTTTTAAAATAAAGCTGGGATGAACACTTCTGTACATTCCTTGGGGGGATATATGCACTTCACATGTCCTGGGTATGTATCTAAGACTCTGATTTCTAGGTTATAGGATATATGCTTGCACAACTGTACTAGATTCTGTCAAACAGGTTTCCAAAGAGATTACAGAAATTAACTCTCCCACCAGCAATGGATGAGAGCTCTAATAGCTCCACATATTGTCACCAACACTTAGTATTCACAATCTTCTCAGCTTTAGCTATTCTGGAGATTGCACAGTGATGTCTTATTATGATATAAAATTGCATTTCCTGGGGCTTCCCTCGTGGCTCAGTGGTAAAGAATCTGTCTGCCAGTGTAGGAGACACAGGTTTGATCCCTGTTCCTGGAAGATCCCACAGGCCACACCAGAGCAGCTAAGCCCATGTGCCACAAATATTGGGCCTGTGCTCTAGATCATGGGAGCTGCAACTACTGAGCCTCCATACTTCGACTACTGAGGCCCCAGGACCGAGAGCATGTGCTCTGCAACAAGAAAAAACACTGTAGTGAGATGCACACGCTTCAACTAGAGAGTAGCCCTGCTCTCTGCAACGAGAGAATGCCCACATGCAGCAAGGAAGACTAACATAACCAAAAACAAATAAATAAATGAATTTGCATTTCCTGATGAATAATGTCTAATGCCTTTTACATTCGTATTTGCCATCTGAATACCCTTTTTTTGGTAAAACATTTCTTCAAGTCTTTTCCCATTTTTATTGGGTCATCTTTTTTTAATTGACTTGTAGGAGCTCTTTATATAATTTGGATACACGTCCTTTGTTAGATACATGTGTAGCAAGTCTCTTCTTGGGTCTTTGATGTGCCTTTTCACTCTTTAACAGTGTATTTTGATGAGCAAAAGCTCTAATTGCACAAGTTCTAAAACCACGTAAGACAGCATTATCATAGCACAAATGTAACTGCCCACCTGAGAGATTGTCTATTACGGGAACATGTGCCAAGAAGATGCATTTGAGTCTGCCTAGCCTTTAACTGGGCACAACATATGGGTTCTATGATTAAGTGTGAAGTGAAAGTCACTCAGTCATGTCTGACTCTTTGAGACCCCATGGACTATACAGTCCATGGAATTCTCCAGGCTAGAATACTGGAGTAGGTAGACTTTCCCTTCTCCAAGGGATCTTCCCAACCCAGGGATTATACTCAGGTCTTCCGCATTGCAGGTGGATTCTTTACCAGCTGAGCTACAAGGGAAGCCCAGGAATACTGGAGTGGGTAGCCTATCCCTTCTCCAGGGGATCTTTCCAACCCAGGAATCAAACCAGGGTCTCCAGCATTGCAGGTGGATTCTTTACCAGCTGAGCTATCAGGGAAGCCCTATGATTAAGTGTATACATGCTTAACTCAGAAAAAGGCCAGGGTAGAACCACAATCTCCTTCACAGCCACACATTTATTGGAAGTTCAGACCTGTGCACAGAGATAATTCCAGAAGCCTTATTCCAGGGTCAGTTCATGTGACTGGACTGGTAGCCCCACCTGGTTAAAATTGGACTGTAACACATTTGGAAAGACTTGATTTTTTTTCATTACAGTCCTCAAAGACTTGTCACCAAAGTATTCCACAATATTTAAGTCAATTATTTCATGTACCACTGGTGATTCTGTTTGAAAACTACAGTCCTAATATTTAAATAATGTTATAAAATTCAGAAGAAATCTGCTGCAATCACCCTTGGAAGCCCCTTGACTGGCCTGGAAACCCCTAATGATGACAAAGCAGACTATAGATTCCACCCTCCATGACCAATAAAAACTAAGCCCACCTTCAGTCACGGGGAGGCCTGTCCTTCTTCATTGTGGTGATGTACAGAAATTCATAACGTTCTATAAAACATGCAGCAGCAATCAATACAGATTTACAGCTGCATCCTCAGTGAGACTTTAAATATTTATGCCATTACTTTACTTAAGTTACTCACTGAATTATATTGTACGGGATCCTTGTGCATTCAACAAAACGTTGATTAAATATCCACTACTCTGTTTAGTGTTGTGTGTTAGGAAATTACATTCTTGGAGACAGCAAACAGCCAGCGAGCAAACCCACCCCAGTGAAGGCAGGATAATCTGACTTACTTCTCAGTGTCCACGTGCAGGCTGGGGACAGAGCTGTAGACAGGAAAGGAGATAAAGTAAGATGTACTGACCTACTGTGTGCTGTCTGTCATTGGGAAATCAGCCCTGAATATTCATTGGGAGGACGTGCTAAAGCTGAAGCTCCAACACTTTGGCCACCGATGGGAAGAACTGACTCGTTGGAAAAGACCCTGATGCTGGGAAAGATTGAAGCTGGGAGGAGAAGGGGATGACAGAGGATGAGATGGTTGGATGGCATCACCAACTCAATGGACATGAGTTTGAGTATGCTCTGGGAGTTGGTGATGGACAGGGAGGCCTGGCGTGCTGCAGTCCATGGGGTGACAAACAGTCAGACACAACTGAGCGACTGAACTGAACTGATTTACCTGATCTTATGAGGAGGACATTTTACGAGGAAACTGAGGCTTTGGCGAGTTGAAATAACTTCTTCAAGATCAAACACAGTTCCTGTGTTCAGTGAGGTGGGGACTGGGAACCGTATCCGAGCCTCTCTCATCATAAATCTTCCCTTTGTGTTCAGCGGCCAACAGCTGGGAGAAGGGAGTGAAGCTGGGGCTGCCTGGGACAGCTTGCTTTTTGTTGGCTGTTTTGAGGTGGGTTTAGGTCTGAATATGGGTTTCCCCGGTGTCTCAGATAGTAAAGAATCTGCCTGCCAAGCAGGAGACCCCAGTTCCCTCCCTGGGTTGGGAGGATCCCCTGGAGAAGGAAATGGCAACCCACTCCAGAGTTGTTGCCTGGGAAAGCCCATGGATGACAGAGGAGCCTGGTGGTCTACAGTCCATGGGGTCGCAAAAGAGTTGGACACGACTTAGCAACTAAATGAAAACAATAATTCTGAGTATATGTAAGGAGGCTTTGTTTGTATGTCTGGATCCATAGATTTCTCTCTTGCTGAGCTTTATGGTTGAGCCTAGTGTTTCTGTTGATAAATGTGTGTGGACAGGCTCCTCAATACCCTTTTCATTCCTGGAGATATTATTTAGTACATTTCTTGGACGGCTGGTGATGCACGAATCGGTTTTAATATCAATAATGTACCATTTGGAAAACATTCAATGTCTAGGCCCGCCAAACAAATGCCCCTCCGTGTCAGAATTTATTGAATCCAGTCCTAGGAGGCTGCAGGAGAACGGAGTTCCTTAAGCAGAAGAGCAAACAGATGGTCTTTGGAAAGTGCTTGCGTTCTGAAGAACCGAATTCGTTTTGGACAGAACGGAGTCGCATATGCCAATACTCGTTGGCCAGTAGAGTGGTGGCCGAGAGGCATCAGCACGATCATGGCTATCTTCAATCCCTTGGGCTTGATTTGGGCCCCAGGGATCCGATAGAAATGGTTACGAGTTGCCAGGTGCCCCTCAGGTTGGATAGCATAGGGAGAGAACGTAGGATTGGCAGACAGTAATTGAGAAGGAGCCCCACGCAGTTGAGAAAGTTTGATGTTCAACACATCCTTCAGGGCCACTTCTTCCATGGTCAGAAATCAGTGAAGCTGTGATTGCCAGCTACTTACGTCGTCCAAAATATTAGTCGCAACCCTCAAGGGGGGCCCATCGGCTCCATGTGAGTGGGGTTCCGAAGGCCTTGGTTGCCACTCATTCGCGCCCCTTCCCCCAGCTCTGAATCAACCCTTCCCCCTCTAGCTCCTTCACTCTTCTTTTTGAGATCTTTTCTCCTCCGTCTCCAATAATTCTCTTGATCCGCCATCTTAACACGGACATTGACCCTGAGGCCCGTCCAGACCCACATCCGGTTTCCGGTTCCTCTGCACATGGTGCTCCCTTCCCCCACTGAAGTACTGAGACCTGGCTTCCCTCCCCAGCACTGAGCTACTTCCTCAAACAGAACTGAAATGTCGTCACCTGCACAAAACATCTCAGGAACGCAGTAAAGACGCTGGATAATTAAGCCGAGTGACCTTTAGGGCAGCGTCTGTTTCTTCAGCAGCTCAGCCCCGCTGAGCACGGCTGGCCACGCGCTCCACACTCACACCTCCCTCCGCAGCTCCTGGGGCCGTGGGCCTCGGGCTTCTCCTCTACTCCTCTGGACATTCAGCTTCTCCGGGCACCGCCAGATCCCCCCCAGTCACTTCTCCTCTCGATGCTGCCTTGACAGGAGCCATCGTCCCCGGGCCAGGATTCCCAAACTCCAGCCTCTTTTTAATTTAAGTGCTTCCAGAGGACTAATTAGTATTGGTGGGGAGCATGAATGTGGAGGCCAAGCCTCATGGGGGAACCCACCTAGTAGGCAAGCATCCCCATTGGGCGCTGCTTATGATCGTCATAAGTGTTATGTGGAAAAGGTGCTGAATTTTTTTGAAGTTGAAACAAGTAGACAAAATGTTAACACTGAATGTAGAGGGTGATAGGCACCAGGGTACTTCCCTGGCAGTCCCATGGTTAAGACTCTGCGTTTCCATTTCGGGGGGCACAGGTTCAATACTAGGTCAGGAAACTAAGATCCTGCTACACAGTGCCCCCCCCCCAAAAAAAAACCCAGAGGTGCCAGGGTACTTACTCTAGTCTCTCAACTTCCCATATGCGCAAATACATCACAGTCATAATTTTTAAAGAAACAAAACTATAACCCTAAAAAGGATGATTAAGTAAGTTTGAGACAGACTGGAGTGAACAAAGTTAAACTGAGTTATTTATAGCAACCCTTCACAGGACCTCTGGGAGTCAAATGTGGGCTACGAATTTCCCAAAGATGAAGATCGTAGGCAGTGATGGTCCAGCTGACTCAACCACAGAAGCCTTCTTCCAGATCCCAATACTGATGAGCCTGGACCAGTGGTCTGCCTTCTCAAGTTTCTTCCAGTATCTGAGGATGCTGACGCTGAAGGCACAGTCTTGTCCTCAAGACTTAGAGGCCAGGATGGGGAGGGACTCTTCATGTATACTTATGGCTGATTCATGTTGATGTTTCACAGAAAAAACAAAATTCTGTAAAGCAATTATCTTCCAATTAAAAAATAAGTACATTTAAAAAATGATAAATAAAATCTAATTTTGAAACTCAAAAAGAAAGAATGCAAATTCAGAATCTATCAGGATCCAATAAGGATGTGGCTTACCTGGGAGCAGGCTGATTATTCAGGCCTCCTTGAAGGCAACACATTTAAAAATATTTGTGTAACAATTGGAGGGGTAGAAGTTCCTCTTCTATTAATAAGAATAGCCTAGATTTCTATGGTTGAAATAAGCAGTTTATTGCATGTCCTGAACATAATGTTACAGCTCATTTGGCACAGCCTCTCCTTCAGCCAGTCTCTGAGACCCCAAGGCTGAAAGGCATCAGGCACTCAGGATAGAGGTGTCCTGCATCGAGATGGCAGCCAGTTGGAGAGTTCTCGTCTAGGCTTTGCTCGGCAGGCACAGGGGAAGTTTCTTATGTTGCTGTGGGGTGTGTTTTGTACATTCTGTGATTTACCAAACCAGGTGAGCATTGTTGGTGGGGGTGGGGGGGTGTTGGTGTTAGGGTTATATTTAAGCTAGAGAGTGTGGCTTGAGGTTGCTCTGTGTCTTGCTGGGCCAGCTGCATGATCACTCACTGGGTTTCTTTCTCCTTTAGTGGGAATGGGACCAAGCTACATTTCATGTGTTGTGTAGAGTCATATGTGGAAACGTGCATTACTAGGCACCCATCTGTGATGGAGGCAGTAATGTCCTGCAGAAACTGGAAGTTGCCCTTGTGCCTAATCCCACCTGCCTTCACTGTAATCAAACTTTTAGCTGGACTCAGAGCCACTGAGAATTTAAAGACTACATTTCCCAGGCTCCTTTGCAGCTGGCTAAGGAGTTTTAATTTAATTTAATTAATTAAATTTAATTAATTTAATTCAGTTTTTTTTTTTTTTTTTTTTAGTGGAGTGCAGTTTATTACACCGGCGGGCCCAAGGCAGAGTCTCCTCTTAGCCAAGGACCTGACCAGCATTTGTGAAAATCTTTTATACCCCATGTGTCCGAACCCACTACCCCAATTCCCTTGAGACTTACATAAACAAAGGAAGGGTAAATACAACTACAATAACGCCATCATTCACGTGTTATGTGTTCAAACAGTCAATAATCAATAAGCCCGCAGTTACATTCCAGATCGTTAATAACTGATAAGCCTGTGCTTACATTCTGATAGATAGTGTCCGGAGGCAGGGGTGATTAGTGTCTGTTTTCTCTTCTTCAAGATTGCCCTGCCCAGAGGGGGGTCTTATCCTTCCATTGTCATTCCCACAGGCACTAAGCACAGAGTTCAGAGTCCACTGGAGAGGTGGCCGCGCACGATCAGCACAGACAGGCCTGAGATGGAGTCCAGGCCCTATGAATTCCTTCTTCATTCCCCCTTCTTGATGCTCTTAGTTTCCATAACGAGCATCATTTATTGAGATATATTGTACCTTAGCCCTCCTGCCACCCACATGAGAGAATGCTATCAATCTCTGGGTTACAAAATTCACAAGGCATTGTAGGAAGCAGGGCCCACAAAGCAGTGTGATCAAGATTACTCTAACAACAGTTCATTAGACATGGCTTTCACTTCATTTTGCATATCCTCCAAGGCAGCAGATACATCTTCAGACAGGTCAGGGATGTACACACCATTCGCCAAAGTCCCTCCTTGGGCTGCTGTGAGTATGTCTAATGCCATCCTATTTTGAATTACTGCCTTCCTCATCTGAATCTGTTCTTCGTTCAAAGCTTGAATGGCTTTAGTACTGTCTAAGAGGGCCTGTTTAATGAAATTAGTTAAGGCCTCTACCTTAACCATGATATCCGTTGTCCCTACAGAGGGTATAAACAAGGCAGCAAGATAGTCATACCATTGGAACACAGATCGTGTCCATCTTGCATGATAAGTCCAACCTGCAGTCCAACCTGCAGATAAGGCAGGTTTACTGGAGGCTGGTGTAGGCTAGGTTTAATTCTGCCATGAGCGAAAGCAAATCCTAATGTGCAACGCCGCACCCAGCCAACTGGTAACCATGGTCATAAGTTAAGCCCACAGAGCCACTGGGTCCCACTGGGGGCTACCCAGTGGATTCCAGGATTATATTTCCAGTCGGAACCAGGCCACTGAGCAGACTAATTGGGGTGATAGGTAACTTCCAAGATTTGTTTACATTGCTCAGGGCACAAATAACAATTCTTTTGGGTCTAGGGGATGGTCTCCAAATCCAACTTTCTGTTCTTTTTGTTCCCAGCAAATAGTAGCAGGGGCAATCAACTGTCCTTTCTCAGGAGTCATCCAGAAATATTCATCCCAGACCTGGTAGTATTGCTCAAGGCACCGGGAGGCCTGTCCCCCTTTTGTAAGGGAGCCCTTTTCCTCTTTAATTCTCATATATGAGGTATAAGCCTTAGTTATCTCCGTAAGGCTGGTGTTCATGTTAAATGTAACCCTATGTCCCTGGCCCATTGATGGCTTCTTCTAACACCAGAGGGCAAAGAAAGGTTATGGTTGGTGAGAGAGAGGAAAGTTCCTTTCTGTTGTTAAAGTCCCCATAATGGAGTGACGATACCCACCAGGGGAGTCTGTCTATTACTGACAGGGGCAAAAGCCATGAAATTAAAAGATGCTTGCTCCTTGGAAGGAAAGCTATGACCAACCTAGACAGCATATTAAATAGCAGAGACATCACTTTGCCAACAAAGGTCCACATAGTCAAAGCTATGGTTTTCCCAGTAGTCATGTGAGAGTTGGACCATCAAGAAGGCTGAGCATCAGAGAATTGATGCTTTTGAATTGTGGTGCTGGAGAAGACTCTTAAGAGTCCCTTGAATTGCTAGGAGATCAAACCAGCCAATCTTAAAGGAAATCAACCCTAAATATTCATTGGATGGACTGATGCTGAAGTTGAAGCTCTGATAATTTGGCCACCTGACGTGAAGAGCCAACTCATTAGAAAAGACCCTGATGCTGGGAAAGATTGAGGGCAGGAGAAGAAGGGGATGGCAGAAGATGAGATGGTTAGACAGGATCACTGACTCAATGGACATGACTATGAGCAAACTCTGGGAGAATGTGAAGAACAGGTGAGCCTGGCATGCTACAGTCCATGGGGTTGCAGAGTTGGACACGACTTAGTGACTAAACAGCAACAGCCAAGTAGGATGTGACCCAGAGAAAGGGTGCATCTTAAAAGGAAGGGACAAGCTCCTCTTTCCCTTTAGTCTCTCCTGCTGGTCACAGTGAGGACATGGTGGTCAACCCTCTTGGATGAAGCAAAGACAACACATGAGGGATTGTGGAGCCACAAGGGAGGAGGAGCTTATACCCTGATGACTTCCTGGAGCAGAGCCACATTCCTGCTCAGACTTTCACATGAGTGAGAAATAGACGCCTGTCTCCATTAAGCCACTGGTATTAGATTCTCGTAATACCAGTACAAGCTCAAACCATTCCTAACAATGCTGATCCCTTAGAAGCTGCCTAACTGGTCCCCACCTAACCACTGCACAATGCAGGCATCTTCCTGGGAGTCAGGGAGATGACACTGGAACTGGATCTTGGAGGATGTGGAGCTCAGAACACCCAACTGTAGGCAAGGAAGAAATTGGGAGACCCAGGAAGGAGGAGGGACAATTCATTCAACAGTTTTTTCCATCGGTTCTGGACACACACACAAGTCCCCGAAGAATGCAAGAAAGAATGGTGGAGGAATTCATGAGAAGCAGGAGAACCTCTACTCAAGTTAAACCTGAGGAAAGCAGTAGGGCATGGCATCTGTCCAGAGGCTTTGGGTTGCAAGAAACAAAACTCCTGCACACACTGGAAGTCACAGGCTCACAGGACCCCAAACTCAGGGCAGATGGGACACCAGGAAATGTTGACCAGGCAGCCCGACAGCAGCACCCAAATCTGGAGTCTGCTATGTTCATCATCTTCCCTCAAGCTTCACTCCTGGTTCTGGGACAGCGAAACTGTGACATTCAAAGCACTCTTTGTTCTCCTTCAGAGAGAAAAAGAAATCCTGGCTCTCTCACAAGTAGGGAAGAACTTTCACAGAAGCTGCTGGGGGAGGAAAAAAAGTCTCATTGGCCAGAACTGAGTCCCCGGTCACCAACCGGAGGCACAGCCCGCCCAGGTCCATCTTGCCTCGGACTACGCCAGTTCCCAACACTATTTGCTGCTGGGCCCTGTGAGAGGGTGCAGCAGGCACAGGGGAGTCACCCCAGGGCATCCCTAGCATCCAGCTGAAGGATACGGGCCAGATCGCTCAGGTCCTCTGAAACAGGAGAGGAAGTCTTCAGCTCAGAATCAAGACATATAGAGGCTTACCACCTACCCTTCCCTCCCTTCTTCCATTTCAGCTGAAAATGTCAACTCAGGGAGACGGGGTGCTGGGCAGGGGAGGGTGTTGCACTGAGAATTAAATGGGTAAACAGGGAAGCCCTGTCCTACCTCCCGGGGAAGAGCAGGTATTTGCCCAGAGGTAATGTCGAAGGTTAAATACAGAGAAAATAACACAGTACACAATTATAGCTGTTCGTTCTTCTGCTTAAAATGAGGAGTAAAGGTCACACATCAAATCACTGCGTTAAGTCCAGCAGTCACCTGACTCCAATCACCTCAGCCCCTCTGTGAGGGAGCCACAAAGGCATCTATGTCCCCATTAATTAGAAGGCCAGGGCCCTCCGGAGGGCGGCCACGCGGCCAACAGGTGAGCGTTGCCGGGCCTTGGGTTAATTGCCGCCTTGAAGCCACAGGCTCCGGGCAGCTGCTGCTCCATGGAGTTTGCGTTGGTTTTGAAGCAAAATGAGAAAAGTAAAGAAGACATGTGTTCCTACTAAAGGTAAAGTGCTGGCTTCGCCTCTGGGCCCTGTTCCTTCCTCCCTCAGGATGGTGGGGAGTCCTTGGTTTCCGAAAGTGATGCTGAGTGGAGAAGGTGGTTTCTAGATGTCTTCCTGACTCAAAGAAAGGACGAGCTGGTGACTCAAGGTCAGTGCCCAGGATCTCGTGTTCCTGATCAAACTAGACTCTGAAATCCACTCATCTGGACCTGCTAATGGAGCCTACCCTCTATGCAGGAAAAACGTCACTTGGGTCCCTCTGTCCCCCAATGGCAGGGACTCTGAAGTGACCACCTGTGTTCTCTGCATCTGAACAGGCTCAGCTCACGTACTGACCTATCTGACCAAACCTACGCTCACCTCTTCTCCAGACTAATGTCACGCCCGGGACCGTGGACTCAGGTTCTTATGTTCCAGCCCTCGCTGCAGAGCCATCCCTTGCTCCTGGGGGAGCTGGAATGCCCGCTGAGCTCAGCCCGTGCAGGTGCCCTGGGGCAGTGCCACCCTCCCTGCCTCCCCCACTGCCCGCACCATCACCTCCAGCTCCTCCTCTGCCTCATCCCAACCCTGCCTCGTGAAACTTCCTCCTCGGCACTGCCTGAACAGCCAGGCCCCCTGACCCATGCCCCGTTGGTCTGCTCCTCTCTCCCTTTGGTATCCCCAGCCTTCCTCACCCTAAGGAGAAGGCCTCTGAAAGGTGACTCTGCTCTCCAGCCATGTCCTTGAAAGTGCTCAAGATGCAGGCACAGTCTCTCGATTCTAGAAACAGCCCTGCTAACCCAAGCATGAGGATGAGATGGCTGGATGGTGTCACCGATGCCATGGACGTGAACTTGGGCAAACTTCGGGAGATGGTGAGGGACAGGGAGGCCTGGTATGCCGCAGTCCATGGGGTTGCAAAGGGTTGGACATGACTGGGTGACTGAACAGCAACGACCCAAGCAAATGTTGCCAAGAATGTGCTATGTGTTCCCAGTGAGGATCCGATTCACGTCAAGGTGAGAGGCACGTGGATTCTGGGCTTACTGTTCTCCATCTTACACCTGTCACCTGTCAACCGCCCACCGCTCTGGGGCCCCTGTCAATCACTTCTTTCACCAATCTTAATTCCATTCCATGCCTGGCAAGCAAAAGTCTCCCTATGGATCCTATCTGCAGAACTCAGGATAAAAGGGAAGGAGATTATCCAGTTAACTTGCTCAGCATAGACCTCCCCTGAGAGTAACTGAAAACAGAACCAGTACGTGACTCAGATCTTCCCGCTGGGGCAGGGTCGCTTCTGGAATGACCACCTGAGCTGATCAGATGCCCTGGAAAGTGGCCAAGGGTCTGCTTCTCTTTAAACAACTGCCTTGTGTTTGAGTTCGGCTTGGGGATAAATCAATGCTGGGCTGATAGAGTATGAGATGAGATGAAAGAAGTATTAGAAACATCGAGACCCGCCTTCCCTCTGAAGTTCATGGAAGTTCATACGGAGACTTTGCTACGAACCTGCTTTCATGTTACAATGTGCTCTGGGAGGTGCTGGAGCCCAACCCCAGCCCTGGACCTCCCCAAGAAAAGACGCTTGATTTCTTTCTTTTCTTTTCATTTTTATTGGCCTATAGTTGCTTTATAACGTTGTGCCAGTTTCTACTGTAAGGCAAAGTGAATCAGCTACCCTATACAAATATCCCGTCTTTTTTGGAGTTCCTTTGCCTTTAGGTTCGGTCCCTGGGTTGGGAAGATCCCCTGGAGAAGGGAAAGGCTACCCACTCCAGTATCCTGGCCTGGAGAATTCCATGGACTGTATAGTCCATGGGAGTCACAAAGAGTCAGACACGACTGAGCGACTTTCACTTAGGTCACCAAGGAGCATTGAGCAGTGTTCCCTGGCCTATATGGTAGGTTTTCACTAGTTATCTATTTTATGCATAGGATCCATAGTGTATACAGGTCAATCTCGATCTCCCAATTCATCCCACTCACCCACTTTCCCCCTCAGTATCCATACATTTGTTTTCTACATCTGTGTCTCTATTTCTGCTTTGTAAATAAGATCATCCGTACCAATTTTTTCAGATCCCCTGTACATGTGTTTGTGTATGATCTTTGTTTTTCTCTTTCTTTTATTTCACGCTGTATGACAGACTCTAGGTCCAAAGACACTTGATTTCAGTATAGCTTGAGAGGGGGTTGGTGTCCTCACCCAGCAAAAGAAATAATCTTTTGTTTTGGAAAATGCCAAAGCTGCTTTCTTAAAACAGTTACAGTAGTACAACGCTAAGTGCTCATATACATTTCAGCTACACTACTGTGTTCATCCATTATTTTTCATGTTTAGCCACATTTGTATGTTCTCGTTTCCTCCTTCCTCCTTTTTCCCCCCACCCCCTTTCATATGTAATGAATTTTTTTTTTTTTGCTGAACTAGTTTAGAAATTACAGAACCATGACCTGTTGCCTTTAAATATTTCAGCATAGATTCATAAGAACAAAACAATCTCTCATGTAACCACAAATGTATTATCAAATTTGAGAAATTTAACCTTGACACAAAGTTACTATCACAGAGCCCAGACCCAAATTCTCAGTTGCTCCAAGACTGTCTTTTGAAGCAGCGTTTTTCTGACTCAGGATTTAAGCCACAGGCACATGTGGCAGGAACTGCGTGGCTCTGGTTTCCATGAACTAACACGGACCAAATCTGTTGCCAGCCTGCCTCCTGTGACACTGAGGCTTTGAAGAGAACAGGCCAGTTGTTTTGCAGCGCGTTTAGTCATTAAATCTGGGCCGTGCACACTGAGCAGAACCGCCACACGAGTGACAATGGGTCCTAAGTACCCACATCAGTTCAGTCCTCTGTCGGCGGTGTTGACGCTGACCACCTGGGTGGAGTGCGCATGGCTGCGTGTTCAGTTACTCCGTCATCTCCGACTCCTGCAACGCCAAGGACTGTAGTCCGCGAGGCTCCTCTGTCCATGGGATTTCCCAAGCCAGAATACTGGGGTGGGTTGCCCTTTCCTCCTCCAGGGAATCTTTCCTATTCAGGGATCGAACCAGCGTCTCCTATGTCTCCTGCACTGGCCGGCGGATTCTTTACCCCTGAGCCGCCCGGGAACCCCCACTTAGGTAGGGCACGATCTGCCACATTTCTCCACTGTACCTTAACGGTACTCTTTTTTAAAAACACAGACTATAAGTTATGAGCTTCCCTGGTGGTCTACTGGCTAAAACTCCACGCTCCCAATGCAGGGGGCCCAGGTTCAATTCCTGGTCAGGGAAATAGATCCCACATGCCGCAACTAAGAGTTAGCATGCCACAACGAAGACCTGGTGGGGCCAAATAAGTAAATACATACATTTTTTAAAGGGAAGGGGAAAATGAAATTATAATTTTTTAAAATTCTAATTTATAAACAATGTATGGGGAAAAGCTTTGAGACCTCAATTCAGAGTTTTCCGCTAAATAGTGGAAGGGGTAAACACAGAGTTAAATGGGTCTCAATCTCTGCCATCGAGGAGTTCTATCTGGCATAGAACACAGACAGACTAACACTGTCTATGATGTCATTTGAGACGGTCATTTGAGAAAGGAAGCAGGAAGTGAACAGATTCATGAACTTGCCCCACACAAAATCAAACAAGCTGGATGTTATAGTAAAGGTCCAGGCTAACTGCAGCTACCAAGGGGTACCTCTAATTCCAGATGTGATGATTGAGAATGATTTCTCAGGGACTTACCATAAATGCAAAGGGTCTCTGGGCAAATCACCTGCAATTATAACCAGCTAGTCACAGAAGAAAAGGTGCAAATAATCAATAAACATGAAAAGATGTCCAGTCTCATCAGTGGTCAGAGAAATTCATGTCAGAATAGTATTCTTCACCCATCAGAGCATCAAATCTTAAAACTGTTGGTCACATCCAGGGCCAATGAGGGTACAGGGAAGTTGGTGAGAGTGTTTACCATTACCTCTTTGGAGGGGAATCTCGCAGATCTCCTAAAATTTCAAACATCAAAGGATTTTGACCCATGTCTCTATATAAATCACTCCCTGAGATCAAGAAAGATGCCAAAAAACCAGGCATAAGTGGTAGAATTTCAGTCCATAGCAACAAAAACTCAATAAATGTCATCACCTTTACTCTTCTAAGTTAAATTGAACCTTGTCAGAAACCCATGGACTGAGTTAGCTGGTAATTCAATTCCAGTCATTTTGGGGGGTTCTGACCCCCTTTGTAGCATCAGCAAGGCCCTAGAAATCTAGCATCATCAGAACATTTCTGGAAGAACCACCTGCTCTCCAGATCAGGTTGCTGTCCACAGCACAGCTGGTGGGCCCAGAAAAAAAGAGCTTAGACACAAAGGGCTCAGTGTGGCCTCCCCAGTACCCCACACTCCCATCCACCCTGAGGACCAGCCACCCCCCAGCAAGTCTAAAGGAATGGAGTCCAGGTCCCAGGACAAAGCCTTTTTCCCTGTCCTAATGTCAGAGGAAACTCCCAAATGCTTCCACCCCCAGGAAGTGTGCTTCCCCTGTCCCCACACATCCTCTCAGCCAAGTCTGGGTGGGGACCCCAAGGTTGCCACCTGGTCATTAGGCCGCAGCAAGGCTGCCGACAGTCTTTGTTTGTGTGTGATGGAGACAGCCTCCATTGGGAACTCCCTGAGGGTGGGGCACGTGTCCTTTACATTGGCACCAACCAAACACAGGGTCTGGCAAGTTGTAGATGCCCAGTCAGTGTTTTTAAAGTGAATGAAGCCATAAGAAGGACAGTTGGATGGATGCATGGGTGGGTGAATAGATAGCTAGGTGGGTAGATGGCTAGATAGGTGGATATCTGTTCATGTCAATGGATAGATGGGTGAGTGAGTGGATGCGTGAATGGGTGTTTGGGTGGATGAGTAGAAAATGGTCAGATAGATGGATGGATGAATGGCTAGATGACTGGATGGGGTGGGTAAGTGGATAAATGAGTGGTTGTGTTTATGGGCGGATAGATAGATGGAGAGACGGGTAAGGTAAATGAATGCGTGGTTGGATGGGTGGGTTGATGGATGAATAGATGGGTGGAGGTGATTTGAAAGACTCCTCAGGATGCACAGTTTTCAAGGAGGCCAGAACAAAGGCTTTTTTCTTTTCCACAACCCCTGTAAAGTAAGCAGTGAGCCACCTCAAAGACCCCTTGGCACTGACCGATCTATTGTGTTGCTTGCTTCCCCAGGACTTATGCTGGTCACCTTGATTCTGAAGGATTCTCAGCATGGCTGGGGCCCTGTGTGCTGAGCACAACAGTTACCCCACTCAACAAGCACAACAGACCTCACTCAGCAAGTTCCTCACCCAGGACACACCCTACTGACAAAAGCTACTGCATGGAGGAAGACAGGTTAAGATGTAGTTGTTGGAAGAACAATGAAACCTATCCAGCAAAATGTAAATAATCACCTCTATTTCTGCCATACAGAAACAGATCCACAGTTTCCCATTTTGTGTATACTTTTCTATTACTTTTAATTAGCACATGTGTATTTCAGTACAAAGTGGATCACGCTGTGATATACCACTTTATAATCAGCTATTTCATATAACAATATATTTTGAATAATTTTCATTTTATTCAATAGCCTTCAAAAACATAAGATGCCATTATGTGAATGTAGCATAATTTATTTAACCAGCCTCCTTTTGTTGTTTCCAGTTGTTCATTATTATAAGCTCTGTTGTGATGGACAACCTCACAACTCTATGAAACAGCCAGGATTATTTCCTTAGAAGAAATCCTTGCTTGTAGAATTGCTCCATCAAAGACTATGCGGAATCACAAGGCTTTTCTCGAGTGTTGCCAGATTGTCCTCTAGAAAGACTGTGCTAATTCACATGCCTCCTGGCAGAGTAACAGAATCCACATGTCCAGCACACGCACCTGCCCTGGTTTTAAAAACAAACATAGAAACAAGTTGCGATGCTCTCAAATATGTCTGCATAACTGGTGCGTGAAGGCAGACTGAAGCCCAGGGAGTGGAGGCGGCTCCTGGGAGAATGTGGGATAGTCAGCCTACACCCATCTCTTGTTTGTGATAAATGATCATCGTCATAAAAGTAGTCATTTTCACATTAAGGAAAATGTGGACATGGAAAGAATTGAAGTGTGGGTATTTACCTAGAGTTTCCCTTCCAGGGACAACCAGTGGAACATTTCAGAGCATTTCCTTCCAGGATTTTTTTTTTTTCTGGGATGGATTATTTCTTTTATATGGTTGTGATACTACAGTCATGTGGCAGTGTGTCCTGTTTTCTTTTCTTACCAACATTTTATAAGCGCTTTTCTATCTTATTACAAATTCCTAGTAAGCCAGTTTTAACAAATGTGTAATGTTCCTTCAAGTGAATGAGATGACTTATCCTTTCCCTGTCAGATACCTTAGTTACATTCAAGGTTATTAACAGCCACATGGCACAAACGTTGGCACTTGTCCATATGTATTCTCTTTTTTTAACTTTTAATTTCGTATTAGAATATAGTTGATAAACAATGTTGTGTTAGTTTCAGGTATACCACAAAGTGACTCAGTCATGCTTATATGTGTATCTATTCTTTTTTCAAATTCTTTTCCCAGTTAGTTTGTTATAGAATATTGAGCAGAGTTCCCTGGGCTGAGCAGCAGACCCTTATCCATTTTAACCAAATGGAGATCCATTTTATCCATTGGTTATCCATTTTAAATAGAGCAGTATGTATGTGTCAGTTCCAAACACCTTACTTTAAACACATATGATGATAACTGAACTGAGGAATTTAGTTTGGAAAAAGGGCACATTTAGAGATGCTGACTTCCTTGGCAAAGAGTCAAGTGAGGGGACAAATGGGTCATCCACCACACCAGCGGATGCAATCTTGAGAGTTTTCCAGCAGGATCTTGACAAAATCACAGGGCCCAGAGCTGCAAGACAGCAGGTAAGCATATCCGTCAGGGACTCCCACCTGGGGTCCCAGGAGCATCCCTGTCTCCAACACACCGGGGCTGGGTTTTCATGAACCCCTGTGCTTGCTATGGATGCAGTCATAGGACAAACAAACACTCCATCTGCTTTTGTAGCAATTCCACATTTTGCTTCTTAGTTTCTTTGGCATCTTTGGCTTTCTGGATGACCAGCATTGTACTTTTGATGGTGATCACGGGGTCCAGGCGCCTAACCCCGTTTTACAGCCTTTATCTCCCTACAAGTGTGCTAGTGGGCGGGGAAAAATACACAAGGAAGTGGGAATTGTTATAAAAAGTTGTCCCTACCCACTCAGCATGTTCTCAATGTGAAAAATATTAAATGCATGGACTGAAGAATGTAAGCAGCTACGGACATGAGAAAAATTGGCCGGTCTCACCAATAATCAAAACAAAGGAAAACAAAACAGTAATGTCTTTATGTCTCACATCAAATTAGCAAATGCTAAAAATGTATATTGTGTGGTGATGGTGTGGTGATCCATCTTAGACTGGGTGTAGGCTAGTTTCACCTTTCTTTTTTCTCAAGTATTTTTACTGCTTTATCGACAACTACTTAGATATAAATTAATCCAACAGCAATTAATACAAAACTGAATGGCAGTCATCGAGCTCACCATGTATTGGAAGGGCAATATTCTCACTGCTATGGGAAGGCTCCCAAGAAATGATAAGATGAACAAGTCTCTGGGTCATTGTCTGTCTACAACTTCTCTGAGAGTTATTAAGAAGCCCTTTGGGGATGTCAGTGAGAGAGTCCATGAGAAACTCACGGCAGGGGGTCTCACCCCCAGGCCAGGGTATTAGGAAGGGTGTGGGTGTGGACACATATTAGGGACCCAGCAGGAACATGTCTGGGGGAGTGGGCTGCTCTATTTTCCTGCCCCTGAGCTCATCATGACTCACCCCTATCATCTTCTTGATGAAGAGGTTGAAGCAGGACTCTTCTGTGAAATGCAATGAATACTCTGAGCTGATGCAAGAAGCAGAGATGACTCAAGACACCAAACACAGGTAAGGTCCATCAGGCATCAGCTGATTTGCAAGGATGGGAACCAACAAATATAGGATGTCCACACAACGGAGTATTATTCAGCCATAAAAAAACTTCTAGCAATATGCTAGAAGTGAAACTAGTGGTAAAACTTCTAGCAATATGCTAAATGAAACAAGCCGGACACAGAAGGACAAATGTTGTATGAGTCCATTTATATGAGGTACCTAGAATAGTCAAATTCATAGGCAGAAAATAGAATGGAGGTTGCCAGGGACTAGGGGTAATTGCTTAATGAGGGCTTCCCAGTGGCTCAGCAGTAAAGAATCTGCCTGCAGTGCAGGAGATGCAGGAGATGTGGATTCACTCTCTGGGTTGGGAAGATCCCCCCTGGTGGAGGGCATGGCTACCCACTCTAGTATTCTTGCCTGAAAAGTCCCATGGACAGAGGAGCCTGGTGGGCTGCAGTCCATGGGGACACAACAGAACACAACCATGGGAATACCAGAGAATTGTTTAAAGGGTACAGATTTTCTGTTTGGAGTGATGACAAATCTTAGAAACAGGTAATAAAGTGAGGGTTGCACCACATTCTGAATGTAATCAATGTCACTGAATTGTACACTTAAAAATGGTTAAAATGACAAATTTTATGTTATATAAATTTTGCCACAATTTTTAAAATAGTTTTAGTGCAAAAAATAAAAAGATAGTGAAAGGGAAGCAGGCATCCTTGTGGTGACAATGCCGCACCTTTGTCTCATCTCACACTGCTTTGCTCTGTTGCCCTCTACGTCTGATCCTCAGCTGAAGCCAGAGCTCATCCTTCTCCATCACTGGGGGGCCCTTTTGCCTCTCACCTTGGTGCTTTTCCAGTTTCTTGCCTCCCAGTCTTCCCTATGTCAACTCTATCATTTTGGTAAAATATAAACTGCAAAAGCTTCCTGAGAAAGGAGTGTATGGGATGTAAAGTTTTTAAGATTTCGCAACTCTGAAAATGTTTACTCTACTCTCAGATTTGATTGATAGGCTGAGTAGGAGTGGGGGTTGGAAATCATTTTCTTACCATCTTTTTCAAAGGCTTTGCTCATTATGTTTTAGCTTCCAGGTTGCTTCCAGGCTGATAAGTCTAAAGCCAGTTTGACACCTGTCCCTCTGAATGTGATTTGTTTTCTTGTAGTGGGTTTATTTTATTTCTACTCTCTGTGACAGCTCATAGCTTGTTTGTCCTCAATGCCTTGAAATTTTTTGATGTGGTTCTCTTTTGATTCACAGTAATTTCATGAGTTCTTTCGATCTGAAACCTATGTCCTTTTGTTTGGGAAATTTTTCTTGAATTAGTTCACTTGTTATTTTCTCCTATTTTCTGTCTTCCCACTCTCTGAACTGGTCTGCTCCTCTTCTTTTTAATTTTTCAACCATTATTCTTTTCGCTTTATTTTTGTAAGATTCCTCAACTTTATCTTCCAGTCCTTATTTATTTCCAAAAGACTTTTAATCTCCAAGCATTTTTTTTATTGATTAGCTTTTAATTATTGATTTGTGGAAGCTCTTTGTATAATCTGGATTGAAGTCCTGTGTGTAATGTATGAATTGCAAAAATCTAGTCTCACAGTGACTTACCTTTTCATTTTCTAACTGATAACTTTTGAAGAGCAGAAATTCTAAATTTTAATGAACTCCAATTAATTTTTTATTTTATAATTAGTGGGTTTTTTTGTATTCTTTTTAAGAAACTTTTGCCTACCTCAAGGTCATGACAATAGTCTCCTGTTTTGTTTGGGGAGTTTTATCATTGTACCTTTTGCATTTGGATTTATGATTGATCCCAATTTGGTTTTTTGTGTGTGGTGTGAGGTAGGGGTTAATGTGTCTGATAGTTTGCTTTGGCCTCTTTTTTTGGGTGTCTTTATTTTAGGTAGTCCTTAGGGGCTTTCCAAGTGGTTCAGTGGTAAAAGAATCTATCTGCCAATGCAGGAGATGCAGGAGACGCGGATTTGATCCCTAAGTAGGGAAGATCCCCTGGAGAAGAGCATGGCAACCCATTCCAATATTCTTGCCTGAAAAATCCCATGGACAAAGCAGCCTGGCAGGCTACACTCCATGGGGTTGCAGAGTCAGACATGACTGTGTGACTGAGCATGCAGGCAATCCTTAGTTGCCTTCAGATTCTTAAACATGAGGAGCTAAAAAATCAGTTTAGAAATTCTGACATTCCACACAGGTAGGGAATGTCAAACACGAACTTCTCTATAGATTCATCTAGAATATCCATGCATTAGTGTATTTACAGTCTTTCCTCTTGTTCTGAACTCCCTAAAGAAGATTCCTTCAGTCTCCATCCTAGAGATCCCAGCCTGACTATCAGTGTTCCAGGGGTCAAGGGAGGTGAGATCTGGGGGTTCCAGGAGCCACCCCTCATAGATTCACATAGCCCATCAGGTGTCATAAGCACTCACATCCTTATTGCGTCTGATGGCCCAAGCAGAGTTTCTCAGTTTTACCTTCTGCAGAGAATAGTGTCCAAACTTATGCAAGGTAGAGAGGTGAGGGGATTCACTGTGCACCCAGCCAACAGAGTAAGGGGGTAGATCTAGGGATCTGACAGCTTCTGGAACAACTCGCAGCTTCCCAGAGACTCACTGATGCCCCAGCTCCTGCGTGTTTTGAGAACTTGGCTGCGTACATCAAGTTGGTTTTCTGTTTTTTCCACAACCGGCTGGGGAGGCAGTCTTCTCAAATCTGCTAAAGCAGTTACCACTCGTCCATCTGTTTCCCAGATTCCCAGATGGTACTGCTGTTCTCCTTTCATGTTCTTGCAAGTTTTTGCCTTTTTAAAAAAAGTCCCCTTTCTGTAGCTGGGGCGAGGGGGCAAAATTAGTGTCTTCAATCTGCCATCTTTACCTAGAAGTTGGTGTACATTTTTTTTTTAAGAAAGCAATTAATGATATAGATCTAAGGTTAGAAAGATTCATACCCTATAATTCCACATCTAGACTTCTAGGAATTTATCCTAAAGAAATCACCAGAAATATGGGCAAAACTTTTCATCTCAATGTTCATTGCAGTGTTATTTATAAGGCAAAAAACTCAAAACAACCTAAATGCTCCACAATAGAGAAATGGTTTTTTAAAACGATGGTACATCCATATGAGGAAATATTAAACATCATTAAAAATAATATGTATGAAGAATATTTAATGACAAGGAACATGTTCATGGCACGTTCAATAAGGGATAAAAGGGAATAAAATTGTATGTTCAATTTCATCCCAATTTTGGAGCAACAGGGATAGAGAGAGAGAAATGACTAGGAGGAGGAGGGGGCCGAGAGAAGGGGAAATGTGGAGAAGGAGACTGTGCAGGAACACCAAGAATTTAGACAATTTTTAGCTATTTTATTCATTTATTACAACAATCAGAAAAGCATAATTCCTTTAAAATTAAAGAGGGTCTTGCCTTGTTCCAGCTGCCTTGTCATTTCTCCCTAAACTTGCAATTTGCTTGCATGCCTCCACACCATGACTCATGAAGCCCCTGCCCAAAACAGACTCCTTTTCTGGCAAACTGCTACATACCCCTCAGTGCCCAGCTCTAGCATCATCCTCTCCTAGATTCCTGTCCACCCCATGCTGGCTTGGGAGTCTATTCTCTAATTCCTAAGCCCCATGTGCACATCTTTATTAGAAAGCCTCCCACACTATTATAACCAATGGTTTTGTTTTCTATGAACTTCTGGAGGGAGAAACATTGTCCCATTTACCTTACATCCTCAGCCCCAGATTAGGTGCCAGGTGAAAACTGAGCTTCACTAAGGGTCTCAGACATGTTTGAAAGGAAGAGTTTATGGGATGGAGCAGAGGAATGAATAATATTTTCATGGACTATCTCTAGGGGCTTGGCTGTGTGCTAATCTGTGCTCTCCTAGTTTTCCATGACTATGAAAAGTCCAAACTGCTGGACATATAATGCGAAGCTCAAGTTATTTGTGTTCATCAGGTGATACTGCCCACATTATAGTGCCCAAGTTGAAGAGGAAATCATTTGCAAACATCTGTAGACTGGCCCTATCAACCAGTCTTGGAGAGAAATGGCAACCCCCACAGGCCACAGCTGCCGTTGACAAGAGTAGCTTGAAGCACAGGGCTCTGTAATAATTATCATTATTTAACATCATTCCACAAGGAACCATTAGAGGAACAAGGCTTGAAATTAGAGTCAAATGATTCCCTTTTCTCTTCAGTCTACACATACAAGACCCCAGCAGCACAGTGAGAGGGGTGGGAAAGCTGTGCTCAGTTATACTGTAATTATTTCTAACTCTATCCCCAACCCCAAAATACCATATCACGTGGTTTGTCACTTTTGCATGGCTCAGTCTATCAGAACGTGTCATATTTTCCCAGCTTTTATTGCAGTAATCCTGGTAGAGTAATAGCTTATGCTAGAAGAATTTTTTTAAAAAAGCTACTGAAATATTGTCCTGCCTTTATTCCTGCAAAGGCTTGGGAATGGTGGTCTCCTGTTTGACATGGGTCTACTGCAGCTAGGAGGTGAGCGGTCTGCAGGGTAGGGGCACTGGGACACCCTGGCCCAGGCCACCAACCCATGTGAAGCACATGGATACTTCACGGGTCACCAGGGCAAAGGACAACCCGTCCTTGTTGGCAATACCCCAGGGGCCAAGTGAGGACCACAGCCTCATCAACCAAGTGTTCAGCTCTGGGCCCCTCATTAACTCCCCTTTCTAACAGCATTCCTGTCTCCTTGTGGGAGCTCACGTCATCAGTGGGACTGTAGACAAGTCCCTTCCCAAGCCAAGGGCTTCCCTGGTGGCTCAGAGGGTAAAGCGTCTGCCTACAATTCAGGAGACCTGGGTTCGATCCCTGGGTCAGGAAGATCCCCTGGAGAAGGAAAAGGCAACCCACTCCAGTATTCTTGCCTGAAAAATCCCATGGACGGAGAAGCCTAATAGGCTACAGTCCATGGGGTTGCAAAGAGTCGGACGTGACTAAGTGACTTCACTTCCCCAAGCCAAGGGGCAGACCTGTGGCTCATACAAGGCTGAGACTGGGCCCTCGCTGAGTGCAAGCCTTGAGCAGGTAGACCAGCTGTCCAGGAATGATGGCAACCCCAGCCTTCCCACCATAAAGTTCTTTCCACGGTTCTACTTCCCTCCTCCCTTGCCACCCCCATCAAGCTTCCTTAATTTCTGCCTATTTCTGAGCCAGGTCTCCAGTCTTCCCATTGATTCCAATACTTTTGCAATAAGCTCCTTTTGCTTAGGTCCAGAGTCAGTTTCTGTTGCCTACAGCCTGAGCACGCTGGCCAACTCATTTGTTCTTCCCTTTTTCCCCAGGGTCCTCAGAGGCAGCTGAGAAATCCTGAACCTGGAGACAGGCATGATGAAGCCTTTTTCTCCTGCATTGGAGTGGCATCCCCTCAAAGAGCACCCCTCCTCAGGACCCCCTCCAATCTTCCCAACCTTGCTTCTCCCTCCCCATCCCATCAGCACCCGTGATCTCTGCTGGCTGACGGTCCCTCTGTTTGGCCAGCCAGTCTTCCTCAGGCTGCTTCCATGGGTAGAACGACCACTCCCATGCTGGGGGACCACCTGCCCCACAGCACTGTTCGCTTGGACCCCAGAGGGAAACAACTGTGCCCCCTGCTTCCCAGCACTCCCCATACCCCTTTCAGGGTCCTTAGCACACTCGACCTTCTATTACAGCCACATCCACAGATGTCCCTTAAATTTACTGACAGGAGTGATGTATCAGTGGACTGTCAGAGAAACTGCGACCTCCCTGCCTTGTCCTGCTGCCTGCCAGGGTGGCCAGTGTGCGGCGATCTGGCTGTACCTATAGATAGATGCAGCTGGGCGCCGACAAAGTCCCCGAAGCAGGAGCCAGGCCTGGCTGCCTTCGTCACAGGATCTTTTCTGTAAGAACGTGTGCTCATCTTGCTCACCATCTCTTGCAGACCTGGTCTCTGTTTTCCATTAAATGTCAAGTCCAATGGTCCCTCTTGATCAGAAAGGGCAAGCTTTCACTGCCATTAAAAACATCTTATTAAAAAGATGGACAGATTCAATAATAGAGAATTGAAATGGGGTTTAGGTTCAGTCTGCACCTGGTAGATAGGACTGCTTCCTGCAGAGTCAATCTCAAAGGGCTGGGCCGAGCTTTTATCCTCCTCTGTCCCTCATGAGTGCACACACACACACTCCCATGCACATATATGAACACACTCATGCACACACACACAGCCGGCACCCAGCTGCACCCCAGCGGGATGCTGCTCCTCCCACACGTCCTCACTCCCCTGCCCTCAGCCACTGCTTCCCCTCCGTCCAAACCACCCTCTTCTCTCTCCACTTGGCAACGTTCTTTTGGTCTCTCACAGCCCCGTTAAAACCCACCACTGCCAAGGAGCCTTCCCACCACCCCTAGTCTAAGAGGATCCCACCCTGCTTTCTCCCAGTGCCTCTGTAGTCCTCTGATGGGCTCACCAGCTTGCTCTCATTTATAGGAACTGGTATCTGTCAGTGCCTCCCACCAGATCACAATCCCCAAGGGAAAAGAGAAAAAAAAACATTTCTCCTTTAGTTTCCTCATGTGCAAAATGGGCATAATTACAGCCAGAGGGTTGCTGTGAAAATTAGAGTGAATGTGCACAACCGCGACTTCATCCACTCCACAACCCTGGCATTTTGGCCATGGCTGTGTTAGCTGCTCAGTCATGTCCGACCCTTTTGCATTCCCGTGGACTGTAGCCCCCAGGCTCCCCTTCCCATGGGATTTCTCATGGCACTTGTTGGCCTGGTCTAATACTACCTTTGTGACCCCACAGCTGACTTTAAGCAGGTTTTGGTACAAGATGGAGCAGAGAGGGAACCAGCAATAAGTGAAGATCAATTTGGTTCATTGGAACCACTGTAGTACTTTCTGGAGCAGGAAGGAAGGGGTGTCACTGTGCAGAAGGAAGGCTTTCTCCAGGAACTGGTCTCAGGAATCCCCCAAACACCAGTGCTCAGGAGCTGTTCCCCGCTCAGCACCCACTGCCAGAGACTCCACGGCCTCTGCAGCCCCCAAAACTGCAAGGACCCACTGTTCAGCTGCCTTCTCCGGCTCCTCTGTGGTGGCCAACACAGGTCTGACTCAGGGAAGCAGCGTGAGTGGGAGCCAGGCTGGTGTTCCGTGCCCACAGCTGAAGGCTCAATGAGGGTACGTGTCTCCCTGGGCTCCTTCTGTGCCATCCTGGAGTGCCGACGGAATGCACGCACAGGTCTGTGCAAATCCACACCCACACCCAGACCACCCAGCAGTCCCACTGCTGGAACAGCACAGCCATCAGGATCGCCCCTGTGCTGAGAATCCAAGGGCAAGAGCACTGAACAGGGCTGTTCTTTCCCAACCTATTCATCCAATAAGTGTTTGCTGAGCAGTGACCCGCCAGGGATGGAATGCTGTCCTCTGCCAACACCTCCTCTGTTCTATCGCTGACTCATGCCCCCGCCTGCTCCATAGGAAACTGATGCAACATGCCCAATATCACACCTTCAGTGCATGCAGGTCTGTCTGATTCCTGCACATTTAATCAGTGTCCCCCAGGCCTCTTTGTGGTTTTTCATCATGTTTTGTTCAAGAAAGTCACGGGCTCCTATAAGCTCTCCAAGTATATCTAGATGGAAGTGTCAAACTAGACGCTTTCCTTCCTTTCAGTCATTCAATTAGCAAACAGTTTCTGATGCCAACTTTGCATCAGATCTCAGCGATAACCATCTGAGAACACCTCCTGACATTAGTGAGTCCTGTGCCCGCCCCACGCAGCCAGCAGTCCAGTGGGGATCAGTGCAAACAGTAGTGATCACATCCTAAGGATGGCCCATGAGCCATTGTTCTGGCCTTGGACTTTCCTTCTAACCTATCTGCAAGGTTAGAGTAAAAATAACTGGGTAATCATCAAATGCCATACACACACATGCACACAAGGAAACATACCCTGTTGCAATGAGCTATGTTTTCACACCTCTGTTTTGGTTTTGCTCGTCACAGGCTAGGGTTTTCCTGTTGTCTTTTTTTCCTTTCTCCTTTCCTCTCTTTATTTCCCTGATATGACAACCCTGCCTGAAGAGCATCGGAAAATCAGGCTGGATGAGAGCTATCATTAGAAGTGCATTGATACTATTTAAGACAGGGCTCATTAAAACAAAATAATAAAGATCCAGATGATAGCAGGGAAAGCAGGTTGTCTGGGTGCCACGGCACAAAATAGTTCGTTAGTGTTCCTAATTAATACTAACAACTGTCATGGAATAAAAATATCACACCCTTTAAGATCAGCCTGCCGATCAGGCGCTGTCCTAGCTGAAAAGCCCCCATGTCTGTTTCAGCGTGATCCCTTTCTGAAATAATTGGTGTGGTTTGATTGATAATGCAGATTCCTCTTTAAAAGAAAACACACTATTTTTCATAATCAGAGCTGGAATGTGTAATGAGCAGGCGGGTGATGCCTTTAGCATCAGGTCTGTCAAAGCGCGTGGTTATTTCCATATTGATGCAAACTAAGATATTACACTCCCTCATTACGTTGACGTGGCACATCTTTCAACAGTCAGCTCCGAATCATACATTCCTTGCAAACAAAATTACCTTCATTTTCTCCTTTGGTTCGGCAGAGCTAGCAGTTAAAATGTGCCCTAACAAGCTAATCAACTAATTTTTAGAATATGTTGGAACCGTTTAATATTCTAAAAGAAAACAAGAAAAAGTTGCTAATGGGTCTGCAGGCATAAACAGAAATAAATAGACAACTGGTTCATTGAGCATTAGCATACTTAAGTTTGAGCCAGTCACGGTGGAATTCATTTTGCAAGTCAAAAAAGCAGTATCTATTTGTATCCATAAGCCAAACAACCTCATTTACTCGGTACATACTTGAGTAGATAACCTTGGCGTGAAGGTAACAAGGAGAAAGGATCCTTTTTCAAGGAAGTGGTGTGTTCTCTGGGGGGAGAGGAGCCCAGGGGAGGGGCTGAACTTTTGCAGCCTGGGTTCTGCCATGAGGAAGTACTCATCTTCATCTGGGGTTGGGCCAAGAGCTCAGAGAAATCCCGAAGCCAAATGCTTCCCAAGAAGGAGGATGAATGGCTCTTTCTCTGGTGGGCATCAGTGAAGAAGCCTGGGAAACACATGTTGAGGGCCTGCACCTGGGGTGGCCCCAGGTGGGTGAAGAGGAGTCCGAAGGCCCAGACAAACCTGGTGGATCAGTCAGCTTGGGCTTCCATAACAAAAGATCACAGACTGGCAGGCTTAAACACACATTTGTTCCTCCCAGTTGCATAGGCTGGAAAGTCCAAGAGCAAGGTGTAGCCAGTTAGGTTCCCAGTTAGGGCCCACTTCCTGGCTTGCCTTCACACTGTATCCCCATATGTAGGAGAGAACAATCTCTGTTTTTCCTCTGCCTATAAAGCCACTAATCCCATCATAGGGGCCCCACCCTCATGAACTCATCTAATCCTAATTACCTCCCAAAGGCCCCATCTCCAAATACCAACATGCTGGGTGTTAGGGCTTTTGGAGAGACAATCCAGTCCATAGCACCTGTGTTTAAATCTCAGTCACCGGGGTCTCACCAGCTATTTGCCTTGGGTTCTCTTTTGGCTTCCCTGGTGCCTCAGCTGCTAAAGAATCCGCCTGCAATGAGAGAGACCTGGGTTCAATCCCTGGGTGGGGAAGATCCCCTGGAGAAGGGAGAGGCTACCCACTCCAGGACTCTGGCCTGGAGAATTCCATGGTCCGTACAGTCCATGGGGTCGCAAAGAGTCGGACACGACTGAGCAACTTTCACTCACTCTCTTTGTAAAGTGGGGAAAGGGTGATCAGTAGCTCCCCCTCATAGAGCTGGAGCAAGACTCATGTGAGCTAATGGATACAAAGGATTTAGCACACGGTATGCCCCACTTAGGGGTTAGCCATTATCTCCCATTCCTCCTTTTTAGGGACCCTTGTACCCTTTCTCTGCAGAAGCCCAACTCCCCTCCAGCCCCCAGACATGCCCATGGGGTGCCACTTTCCTGCCTTTGCTCATATGTGCCTTCCTTCTGGACTGTCCTCCCTTCCTTCATTTTTCTCCAACCTGAATCCTGCCCACCCTCATGTCTCCAGGCCCTTCTCCTGGACTCCCCCAAATCCTCTGCTTCCCTCTTCCCACCCTTGCCAACAACAGGCTCCCCTTGACTTTGAGCTCTGATGTCATCTTCATTGATGACATCACAGAGGTGACGGCCTCCATCCACTGAGTTGTGAGTTGTCAAGGGTGAGGACGGGGTCTGTATTTTTTGGTGTGAACATTGGACGTAACGCTTGGCATGCAGTAGACACTCCGGCCATATTTGCAGGACAGACAGATGAACGCATGAAGACAGACAGGTGGCTAGATGAAGGGACAGTACTTGGCATTTCTATTAGGACGCCTCCCATCTTCTCTTTGACTGACAGGCAGTGGTGCAGGTACTTCTATCCCTTTCACTACACTGTCCTTGGAGGCCCCTCCCACCCCACTCAGCCCACTCCTCCTGTCCCTCTGGGTCCAGCACACACACACCGTTATCAACTGGGCACCTGATGCTTTTAGAACATGGGCATTACCTACATGCAGGGTGATATTCAACATCTCTAACAACCCATGTGGCACCCACCTGGACAAATGGGACTGATGCTGGAGATATAGTTAGAGGTGGACTGGCTACATGCCAGCCCTGCTTCTGTGTCTGCCCCAGAAGCCCAGCCAGGCCCAGGTTGGGCTGACCTCTGTTCCCAGCAGTGCCCAGCACAAAGTGAGTGCACTCAGTGGAGTCTGGATGGAGCCAGGCTGCCCCAGGCTTACCAGGTCACACGGAGCTGCCGGGGACCCTGCCTCTGCCCCTCCCGGGGTACACCATCCACGCCCACCCTTGGACAGCACAACAAACCCTTCTCGTCTTCAACCAGCCCATTTTGCTAGACAGCTAAGACCAAGGACTGGCACTTCTCGTTCTGTCACTGACCCCAAAATGTACTTTTATTAAAACATCTAAGATGAAATATAATCTGCCAGGCAATAACTCATCATTTTCCCCAAAGACCTTAACTGTGACACTTGGCTGAGGATTCAGTTATCTGTGAGTAATCAGGGCCTCCCCTTGGCAGGAAATTTTGCCATTGGTTCTGTAAGGCTTCACATTAGACCTGGTATGGTTATCCCACTTTTCAGATGGAGAAAGTGGATGCTCCTTGATGTTGAGAGATTTATCCAAGTACTTCGCAGGAAGAGCTGGGGTCAGTTCTTGAACCCAGGTCTTAGACAGCTGAGCACATTTGCTTGCCTATGTTCCACATGCTTCTCTAGAATCTGTGAAATCCACCCATCCCTGCACAAAAGTCCTGCTTCTGTAGTGTAGTGGTCACCATGCTTGTCTCACACGTGAAAAGTCCCCAGTTCAAAACCGGGCAGAAATAGATTTCTCTTTGGGGCTTCCCTGGTGGCTCAGATGGTAAAGAATCTGCCTGCAATGCAGGAGACCTGGGTTCTATCCCTGGGTCAGGAGGATCCCCTGGAGAAGGGAATGGCAACCCACTCCAATATTTTTGCCTGGAGAATCCCGTGGACAGGAGGGGCCTGTCGGGCTGCAGTCCATGGGGCCGCAAAGAGTCGGACACAACTGAGTGACTTTCACTCCACCACTGAGCAAAAAGTTCCAAGTAACTACTCGATGGCAATCCCTGTTCTGAGAACTGAGGGGGTAGAAAGCGCCCCTAAGATGGAAAGGAGCCTGCATGTTCAAAGAGGGAAGGGAACTGTGGCCACAGGAGCAGGGACACGATGAGATACAAGGTGAGTAATGTGTAAGAAGTGAGGTTGACTTTCAGATTAGAGGACTTTTAGGAGGTTTGCATAATTTATTTCCTTTGGAAAACTGCTGTCTACTTTTATAAGTACAGCCATGAATTTTCCTCTTTTGAAGAAAACCAGTAGGCAGAAATTGCTAGCCCATAACACACAGTCAGGGAGAAGGAGGAACATCACGCACTGGCTTGAGAAGGAACTTTTCAGAGCTGATCACTGGAACCACAATTTAAGACAGTGCTCGTTTTACATAGATACACTTTTAAAGCTATACAGATTATCTTTTTAACTTTATTTTTTTTTTTGACAAGCAAATTGGCAAAGATGAAAGAGTGAGAAGATACCATTCGCAAGTAGATGTGAAGCTGGTGGGGGTAGGGTGGTGGGGGGCAGGGTTGCCATGAGATAAAAGGGAAGCTAAATCATCTTCATTCAACAACAGCATGGAGCCCTGCTTCTTCATAGCATCTCGTGGTGACAGATACTCACCGGGAAAACCCAGAAACCTTGTCTAGAAGGTAGACTTCTATTCCCATTATCCATATAACTAAGGCAGGGGGGTGTCATCCTATTTTCACTTTTCTGATTCCTTTTTTGAAAATAGTAAAAACTAAGAGATACTTAAAGGACCATACTTCCATTTTTCCAGAAAGGGAGAGGTAAGAAATTGTTATGAATAGACCCTGTAAAACTGCATTCAGAGGTCAGAAGACAGCCGAAAGTGCTTCAGCTGAGGTATTAGATGATACACTTTTGGATGTTATGGCAACAAAACGGTGATGTTACAGGTGCCGGAGACACGCATGTCAGTGTTTTGGGCTTGCTCCATCCTTCAGGCAGGCCTGACCTCGAATATCCACGTGTGAAGGGGTTGTCATGGAAACAGGAGCTCACCCTCTGGACCCGTGAGGCAACATGGCCCCAGGCATCTGAGCGACCAGCTGGGCGGGTGAGGACAAGGAGAGGCAGAAACTCGGCAGTGACAATGTGACCTGCAGTCCCCACCAGGGCGCCTCCTTCCTGGGTCCCTGCGTGAGGTAACCGAGAAGGAGGCTTGGGGCTCAGCCCTCAGGAGGCTCCTGGTCCAGAAAGAGCCACTGGAGTGAGTGTGAATCACCCTCACTCAAGGAGGCGTGGCCAGTGCCAGGACAGGGGTGGAGCTGTGAGGTCTGCAGGTTCAGGGATGCGGACCTTCAGCTGGGTGCTACCAGAAGGCTGGGACCCTACATAGGGACAGTCCAGATAGAGGCCCCCACGTTTCGAATTTCGTTTCATGGCAGTGGAGTGTGTGCCAGGGCAAAAACCACATCTGGAGAGACAGCCGTGCGGCTCAGCATCACAACAGCTTCGGTGCAAGACTGTACAGATGTGTGTACAGCTGATGAGATTCGTATAGAGAAAACACCCTCTACAAATGCAGGTGTGGCTTTCTGAGGGGTTGCTATAACGTTAGATTATAAAGATGCTGACATTGAATGTTTCTTAATAGTTTAACGGTTCCTTTCATTGCTTGACTTGAGTATGGTAGCACAGCAAACTCTTGGAAATTAGCATCCACAGTAAAATTGAGGAGTTGAGGGTGCTGTGTTTTGGTGGGTGTTGATTTATTTTGTATTATGTGCATTTTTTATAAGCCAAATAGGGTGGGGACAGGATTGATTCTAAGAATCATCAGTTCATTGTGAAAGCAGGAGCCTTCGACTGGGCCATCAAGAACAGGCTGGAGACCCTCCCCCCACATCCTAGCTGGCAGGACCATCAGGCGTCCGCCCCCTGCCTAGTGGCAGAGACAGTCACAGTGGCCCTCACGGCAGTCTTTAAGCCACGCATGTGTCTGTTGCTAATATCTTCCAGGCAACTGGAAGATATCTGAGCCTGATCCAGAGGCCTTGTCAGAAAGGTAATGGGACCGGATACCAGGTAAATCGAGTTGGAAAGAAACAGGTCTGCTCTCAGCTCTCAGCTGAGCCCTCCTGGAGGCCTGGTCAGGTTAAGCCGCACCATCTGTGAGTTTCAGGCTGGGAGCTGTATGGTTCGGGAGCAGTCTGGAGCCGGTCATTTGGCCCCATTTGGGAACTCCAAACTTGTGCCGCAGGAGATGGAAAAAATATGCCCTGGCAGTGTCAGGGCACACAGGTGTTGGAGTCCTGTCTGGGGTACAGTGGAGAGAATCACTGTACATGCCCAGAGGTGGGCAAGGCAACTTCTCCTCTGACCCCCAAAGACCAGAGCCAGCTAAAGTGACAGCAATACCACCCAGGACTCCCACCCTGAAGTGCTGGAGCTGCTTTGCTCAAAAGATACTTATTAACGATGGCATTCTGTCTTGTTTATTAATTAGTTAGCATCTTCAAAATGCTTTGAAGATGAAAAGAGCTGCTCTGGAGCTAAGTTTCTGTGGTTGTTTCTGCTGCTAGGGATATAATGCTGCACAGACCATGCTCCACAGCCCTGTGGGTGATGGTGAGCCTTAAACAAAGAACAGAGTCCTGCCCCAGCGCCTTTGGAAGATTCCAGCACAATAGCAAAGACAAAACAAAACACCAGCAAAATGCAGTGCAGATGAATCAGACCCTTCTGAGCTTGACGGCTGGAAATCTGCAGGACCCTGGGGACTCACAGAGCCTCAGGCCATCCAGGAGCGCTCATTGCCTGGACTCCATGGCGTGAGAAGCATCTGAAACAAGAAGCCTTTTGTTGCTCTCAAGGCTGCTCTCCGTGGACCCCGTGAGCTTCATCTGAGTTGCTCCCATTTGTATGGATGGGGAAACTGAGGGGAGCCCTAACCAGAACTCCCCCTTTCTAGCAAACCCTCCCTTACAGAGGTGGTCTCTGCTTTCTCGGAGCTCCCAGGCATGGTCTGAGCGGTTCATGCCAGGTTTGCCTAAATCCCCACTGGCAGAGAAGCCGATCCCTCATAGATGGGCAGCAGAAACTGAGCACCAAGAAGCCAGCAGATCGCAAACCTCAGGGCTCCTCGCTTGCAGGGCCCCTGCTGAGGCATGGGACCACTCTAGCAATCTTGTATTTGTGAGCTTGTGTTCTTTCGAAGAGGGCTCCCCAAATTGGATAAGCTTCAGATCACACAAACCTGGGCCACCCCAGCTCAACTGCCTTGTTCACCACTGTGTCCCCAAAGGCTATTCACACTGTGCCTGACACACGGCGTGAGACTTAACGCTGCGGGTAGACGGGCAAGTGACTAGGAAGAAGATATATGAATAGGTAAGACAGTTGGGGAGAGGAAGGGAGCGAACATAGACGAATGCATGGTTGGATGGAACGAGGGATGGATAGAGGGGCGATGGATGGTGGATGGATAAATGGAGAGCTGGATGAAGGGAAGCAGAGAAGGACGGAAGGAGAAAATGTGGCTGAATGAACAGTTGGATGGACAGATGGGTGGGCGAGTGGGAGGCGGATGAATGGATGGATGCAGCATGGATGGATGGATGGATGACTGGATGGGTGGATGGATGACTGGATGGTTGGGTGGATGGATGAGTGGGAAGATGGATGGATGAATAGGTGGATGAAGTGAAGGGAGAAGAGGTGTAGGTGTAATAGTGATAGCCAAGTTAGAACTGAAGAGAAATTGAAAGCTTTTGACTAAAGGGGAAGGGTTCTAGCTTAACTGGTAGCTGAAAAGGAGCTCAAAATTCAGGCAACTCAAATCCCTCCATTTCTACACATGAAAATACCAAGAACTTCATGTAGTAGAGAATTTCCAGTAAAGAACCACCCACAAAGAGAGAAGTGCTTACAGAGAGTGCTCCACAGCCACAGATAAAAACATCAACTGATATTCAAAGCAGGAAAAACAAACTACATGTTCTGTTTATATTCCAAGTTTCAAGGTTAACTGTTTATTTTCAAAGTTCCATCTTTATGAGATCATTGACCACCATCAACAAATTTAGAAGTGCTTGAATTTCAAAAACAGCGTTTTCTCTCTCCAGCCTACGATGGCATAGCAAGGCCTTGGGAGTCTATCTTGTTGACATTTCTAGTGGAGCCATAACCAACAGCCAACAGTTGAGCCAAAGGCAGGACCTACAATGCCTGAATGTTCTTCTCTGGTCATTTTGCCCATCACCCCTCAGGGTTTTTTGCAATTTGTTTGTTTGGTTGGTTGCATCGGGTCTTAGTTGCAGCAATCGGGATCTTTTGTTACAGCACGTGGACTCTCTCTCGTAGTGGTATGGGCTCAGTAGTCATGGCAGGTGGGCCCAGTTGTCCTGCGGCATGTGGGATCCTCACTCCCCAGCCAAGGATCGAACCCATGTCCTCTGAATTGCAAGATGAACTCTCAATCACTGGACCACCAGGGAAGTCTCTGCCCCTCAGCTTTGAGAGGAAATCTGATGATCTCATCTTGAGATGAGAGAAGGATGGAAGACCCCTCATTTGGCAAGAGTTGGTGTTAATAAAATTTTAACGGTGATCAGCCATCCAGTTTAACCTTCAAAAGCTTCACATGGAAGAAATATGCTTTAGTGGCCTGAGGTGTGGCCCCACAAAGTGTGTCCACCAGAACCTGAAATGTGACCATACTTGGAATATTTGCAGATACGACTGGGCTTCCCAGCTGGCGCTAGCAGTAAAGAACCTGCCTGCCAATGCAGGAGACATAAGAAATGCAGGTTCAATACCTGGGTTGGGAAGATCCCCTGGAGGAGGTCATGGCAACCCATTCCAGTATTCTTGCCTGGAGAATGCCATGGACAGAGGAGCCTGGTGGGCTATGGTCCATGGGGTCACATAGAGACCGACATGACCAAAGTGATTTAGCGTGCACGCAGATATAATTAAGGCAAGGCTCTCAAGATGAGATCATCCTGGATGAGAGTGGCCCTAAATCCAATGACAAGTGTCCATAGACAGAAAAGAAGACAGAGGGGGACGTTCCTGGTGGTCCAGTGGTTAAGACCTTGAGCATCCACTGCATAGGGCTTGGGTTTGATCACTGGTCAGGGAGCTAAGACCACACAGGTCACACAGTGTGGCCAATAAGTAGAAAACAAAACAAAAACAAACAGAAGAAGACACAGAGACACAAGGAAGAAGACCCTGTGGAAACGGGGGCAGAGATCGGAATGATGTGGCCACAAGCCCAGGGAAGCCCAGGCCACCAGAAGCTGGAAGAGGCAAGGAAGGATGCCTCCTTTTTAGAAAGGGTGCATCTCCGCCGACACTATGATTTCAGACTTTCAGCCGCCATGACTGTGAAAGAATAGATTTCTGTTGTTTTAAGCCACCTAGTTTGTGGTATTGATTGCTGCAACCCTAGAAAACTAATATAGATACTTTTTCTTAGTTGACCCAAAAAGAAAACCGTCTTTCCTCCTCCTCAAAAGTCTCCTTTGGTGATAAAATACCTGTCTAAAGGGAATGGAAATGATCCAAGTAAAATGCTAATTGTGATTAAATTCCTTCTTCCTGCAGGAAATAAAATCCCTATTAGCTAGACAAATGTAAACATTTGGGGAAAGTGGTTCTGTCCCTAACTTTGCCGGATGTTCGTATGTAGCCTTGGTCCCACTTTCATATCCATGTAATTATCTGAAATGTGCATTCATATTATTGTATCTAATAAAACATATTCTTATAGAGTAACTGCACACCACATGGTATCTTTTACATGATAATTACTCAATAACCCTTTATTCTCCCAGGTGTGGTTTAAGTGATGTTCACTTCAAAGATGGCACCTACCCCCATTACCTTATTTACCAGGAAAAGAGAGAATCTAGAATTTTAATTTAAAACTGAGGGAAAATATTTATTCTTTTGGAGTAAAACAATCTTATGTTACCAGACCCATGATTTCCAACTTAGAAATTAAATACTTTGATTTGGCAAAAAATAAAAAGGAAAGAAATCTGGGGATAATTTCTAAGTCATAATGCATTGGGTATATTTAGCAACAATATTAGGCTTGAAGCAACTGTTAGAAGATTGTTTCGGCAATAACAAAAGTAAGCCAGCCTCGACAGAGTATCAGTAATATTAATAGCTCCTATGAATTGAGTGTGGACTCTGCAAAGTGCAAAGCCAGATGCTCTACCTGTGTAAGTGCTTCATGACTGGGGGGTGACTTTGTCCCCAGGGCCTATCTGACGATGTCCAGAGACATTTTTGGATGTCACAACTGCAGGGTCAGGAGTGGGGACAGTGTTGTGGGTCAAGGTCACAGATGCTGCTAAACTGTCTACAACAGCGCCCCCCCCCACCACCACAAGGAAAGGTCCAGCCCTGAAAGTCGGTAGTGTGATGGTGAGAAACCCTGGTCTACTTGCTCCCATTCAACCCCACCAAGGATGCCCAATAGACCCAACCTACAGATGGGAAGACTGAGTTTCAGGGACAATACAAAAATTGCCCACATCCCCAAGGCAAGATTAAAAATCCTTAGTTTCCTCTATAGGGGATAGGTAACTAAATAACAATCATTTACCGATAGCAGGAACCTAGAAATGAGTTAAAGAAAGAATTTACAAATACTTCTGATGTCTGACAGCACGTTAAAGCAATGCAATAATTTCCATGGCTGCACGAGTTTCTGGTATTGACCATGAGGGGATCACAGTACCAAGGCGGGAACATGTTCTTTATAACCTACCGACCCACGTTGGCCTCTTCTCGGGTTCTTTTCTCTGCTTTATCATCCATAATTGGATAACTTTTCTCCAATTTTCTCCTTGGAACAGTGAAGATAAGGTTTCTGTTTAATCATCCTCCTCTAAGCGCTTGCAATCAGGCAGGATATTGCTGCTTTTAAAATAAGACAATGACATTTAATGACTTTCATTTCTTTCCATACAAAAGATTAATTTATATGCTGGAGTCATCGTTTCATTGGAAAACTCAGCCTATTCTTTGTGAAATGCTGCAATATGATTAACAACTCAATCCCTCCCTTATAGTTTTAATTTTGTGGCTTTCTCTATGTATATTTACCTTCACAGTCTAATTTAGCCTTTGCTTTAGCATTAGGATAAAATTGGCCAATGAAGCAAAAGAGTGATGCCATGTCCTCTCAGAGGGGCCCCAGGCATCAACCTTCCTCATCTCCAGGTACTGCCGGTGCATTAAAAAGACAGGACCATCATGGAGAGTGACTAGAGAATTTGGGTCCTCACTGGAAATGTTGGCTTAACCCAACAAATCAAGGCCTCCTGTGAGCTGACCTTGACCTTCTCACCTTTCTTGGCATCCAGCCACACCAGGCAGTTCCTTTTCCCCAAAATATCCAATGTTATCCTCGCATTTCCACATCTCTTCTTGAGACATTTCCCTTTTGCCCAGTTGCCTTCTCCCTGTCTTCCATCAAAATTCTATTTACCCTTTAAAGTTCATCTCATATTGATCTCGGTGGCCTCGGCCTGCAGCATCTTGAAGCAGGGCTTCGGTTCCCTGGCCAGAGATTGTGGCTGGGTCATGGCGGTGAGAGCACCAGATCCTAGCCACTAGACCAGGGGTCAGTGACAAGGCCCTGGCCATTCAGCTTTGCAGAAAAGAATTCCCACAAAGACGGAAAGCAGAGAAGAAAGAAAAGTATTTATTAAGAGGCGAAGGAGTATAGTACATGCTGATAGGCACACGGCACTCAGGGGTGAGTCCTTGAGTCACACCTCATGGCAGTTTAAATCACTTTTATGGTGCATTTTTTTCTGGGTTTCCCTTGGCCAGTCATTTTGGTGTGCCTGGTATCACAGTCCATATGTGGTGTATCTCAGGATCCTCCCATGTGTGTGCACGCATCTCTTAGCCAAAACGATTCTGCTGAAGAGGCCTATGGGTAGAGCATCCCTTGGCATCACTCCCCCTTTGACCTCCAAGGAGCCTTTCTGCACGCATGTGGTCAGGGAGGTCTCCTGACTTGGAGAATAACAAGGATGGCAGGGTCCAACCTCTTCTCTTAGTTGTCCCACTATTCTCATCTTGGGATTTCAGTTCACAGGGAATGGATCTCCTATCACTTTACCCTGGGGGCGGAGGGTATCGACCTCCTGCTTCAAAATGTCTTGTCCCTGAAGTCTTCGCCCACTCCCTTGTAGAATGCCTCGCCCCTTCCTAGGCTCACACGGTCCTTGCCATTGAAGCCTTGGTTTCATCCTGCTTTGTATGAAGACGGGAACAACCACTGTTTGCTGAGTACGCCAGTGGCCAAGCGCAGGTGTTATCACGACAGATCTGAGCTGCCGAATCAGCTGTGTCATTTGATAGACAAGGAAGCCCAGATTCAGAGAACTTGAGTGATGTGCTCAAGTCCACACAGTTATTAAGAGGGCTGAGTGAGTTGTGGGTTCAAACACTTGGAAAATCTTCCTTCTCATAAAACCCAGTGGAGTACAGTGGAAACTAACACAGCATTGTGAAGTAACTGTCCTCCAATAAAAATTAAAAAAATAGTTAATGGAAAGCCCTTGGCAGTGCTGAGAGAGAGAAGGGTCTGAAAGCTCCCAAACAGAGGAGGAGGGTCACCATGGCCGCAGCCTGGCACCTCCATGGGCAGTGTGGACCCCCTCCCCAATTCACTACACAAAGTGGGCAGGACCTCCCCCCAGGCTTCCCCCATGGACCTGTTCCCATTTAGACATTACCACATTAAATAGGCAAATGTGAAACTTTCTAAAGGTTCTAAAATGGTACCCTAAATCAGTATTAATCAAATGTGTTTGTTTATCCATCACAGCAAGACACCCCCACTCTCCTCCCCGAAAAATCCCGTCACTTCTTGTCTCAAGCAAAAGAAAACGGTTCAGTTGATCCTCAGGCTAAGTGCTGGCCTCAGAAACTTGTTTCTAATCCCTCCTGATGTTAATGGCAAGTGTGACCTGTTTCCTAAGAGAAAAGATGCCCTTTTGGGATGGAGTCTTATAGGCCCTATTGTCCCTGGTACTCAGGAGTGACGTGATCCATTGTGACAACCCCTCGGTGCCCCCAAAGCGATACATTACAGAAACCAGGAATGCTTACTGCAAAGGGTTTCATAGCTGTCAGGAAAAAGGAAATCATAATTTTAACAAAGAAACTGCCTCATCTCTGACACAGAAGGCCCTCACCCCCCTCCCTGTGCACATTCTCTGATACGATGTAACCCCGTGATTGTGGACTGAAGAGTGCTCTCAGCTTTCCCACCCACTGTCTCTCTGCCACCAGCTGCTCTAAGCCCGATGACTTAAATCTGGTGCCATCCAGTATAAAACGTGCCCTCTGCCAGATTGCCTGTGGCCCAGAAAAGCATGGCGGACCAAGCCACAGGAGCCTTGGAGATAATCACTTTGGTGAATCTCAACCTGTATAGATAAACAGCTCTGGCTCTGTCTCCAAGAAAGTGCACATACACACAGACTCACCGTGTCAAGGAGTCTACTGACCTACAAAGCCCATCCAATGAAGCCCATGGAGGAGAATCCATGATCCAGTCCCAGAAAGGCCCAGAAAACCATCACAATTGGCCCAAATCCTACAGCCAAGGGCAGAAATGAGGCAAAAATCAGGTCCTGCATCTTTTGGGCAGTTCAAGTAAATCTGCTCCATGCCCCGCCCCGTTCCTCCCATGGTCCCTCTTGCTGGCAACCCGCTCACGCTGCCCTCATGCTGAATAAGGCACGCCTTTCTCATGATCATGCATGTTGTTGTTCAGTCACTAAGTTGTGTCTGACTCTGCAACCCCATGGACTGCAGAACACCAGGCTGCCCTGTCCTTTCCAATCTCCCAGAGTTTGCTCAAATTCATGTTCATTGAGTTGGGGATGCCATCCAGCCATCTCATCCTCCATCACCTCCTTCTCCGCCTGCCCTCAATCTTTCCCAGCAGCAGGGTCTTTTCCAATGAGTTGGTTCTTGCATCAGGTGGCCCAAGTGTTGGAGCTGCAGCTTCAGCATCAGTCCTTCCCCTGAATATTCAGGGTTGATTTCCTTTATGATCACACATGGGGTCATTCATTAAGTTTTTCCGTGAAGAATAATACACATAATGAAATGAACACAGTTCAATAAATACTTACCAAGGGGGCACACCAACCAAATCAACACACCACACACTCAGATCATCCTTCCTTATGCCCCTGACAGTCACCCCGTCCACAAAGACTTCTAGTACCTTCATTTGTCTTGCTTAATTTTGAACTTTATATAAACGGAAGCAAAGAGGACATACCCCTTTGTATCTGGATTCTTTCACTCAAAATTACGTTCAGGAGACTCATCTGTATCATTATATATAATTGTATCAATAATTTGCTCTTCTTCATCATGGTAGAGTGTTCCATGGTATGAACAGATCACAGTTCAATTGTCTATCCTATTGTTGATGGACATCTGGGTTATTTCCAGCTGGAGGCTATTACAGTGTTGCTATGAGCTTTCTCAAAAATGTCTTTTTTTTCCTCTTTTTTTAGTATTTTATTTATTTATTCATTTATTTTTGGCTATGCTGGGTCTTTGCTGCTGCACGAGGACTTTCTCTGGTTGCAGCGAGCAGGCGCTGCTCTTCAGCTGCAGAAGGCGGGCTTCCCAATAGGGTGGCTTCTCTTTCTGTGGAGCACAGACTCCGGGACGGGGGTCGGTAGTTGGGGTACACAGGGCTTAGTTGCTCTGCAGCATGTGGGATTTTCCTGGACTAAGATCATGTCTATGTCCCCTGCGTTGGCAGGCAGATTCTTAACCACTGGACCACCAGGGAAGTCTGTCTCATAAATACCGTTTTGATGAATAAATGTACTTAACTATTTTGAGTATATATCTAGCAGTTGAAGTACTGAGTCACAGGGTATGCATATGTTCGAATTTAGTAGATAATTCCAAAATGTTTTCCAACATGTATGTCCCAATTTACATTTCCACCAATGGTAAATAAGATGTCTGTTTCACATACTCTTCAATGTGTGGTAACGTGAATCTCTTTTTTTAATCTTAACCATTCAAATGGATATTTAACTGTGGCTTTAATATGCACTTGCCTTGTGATTAATGAGGTTGAGCACCTTTTCAGATATTTATTCATTACTTGCCTATTTATTGCTCTTTTGTAAAACATTTATTCAAGTTTTTTGCCCATTTTTCTATTGGGTTGTTTGTCTTTTTCTTATTGGTTTGTGGGTTTCCTTTTTTGATAATTCTAGTAGAGTCTTAAGTCAAATATGTTTATTGCAAACATAAGTCACTCTTCTTATCCCCTCATTGGTGTCTTTTGGTTAAAAAAATCTTAATTATAATATAGTCATATATTTGTATACAGACATTACGTACATAAGTATACATATATACATACATATAATCTTAATTATAATATAGCCAAATAATGTGTATATACATGTATATGTATACATACATATATGTATGTCCAACTTACAAATCTCATCCTTTATAATGAGCGCTGTTGGTGTGTGTCCTGTTTTAGAAATCTTTGCCTAGCCCAAAGATCAGTAAAATATTCCCTACAGACTCTTCCAGAAGATTTATGGATTTATTTTTCACATGTACATCTTTGATTCAACTGGAAGTGTTTCTTATGAATGGTGTAAGATAGGATTCAGGTTTCATTCTGTTCCATACGGATATCTAGTGGAGCTGGTGCCACTTACTTGTTGCAAAGGCTGTTCTTTCCTTAGTTCAGTGCAGCGCCTTTCAACTTCAATATAAATCAACTAACCTTATACATATGGGTCTGTTTCTGGACTCTATTCTCTTCCATTGGACTATTTGTTTATCCTTGTGCCAATACCTATTAATATATTATGTTGAGGTGTGTTCCTTCCTCACCCATTTTATTGAGAATTTTTAATCATAAATTAATGCTATATTTCGTCAAATGCTTTTTCTGCAAGTATTGAGGTGATCATGTTATTTTTATCCTTATTTTGTTCATGTGATGCAGCATGCAGATTGATTTGTGAGTGCTGAATCAACCTTGCATCCCTGGAATAAATCCCACTTGATCATGGTATATGACACTTTAAATGTATTGTTGTATTAGATTTGCTAATATTTTGTTGAGGATTTTTACATCTGTGTTCATCACGGACATTGACTCTTAATTTTCTTTTCTATGTTCTCCTTGTCTGGTTTTGGTATTAGGGTAATATCAGCCTTGTAAAATGAGCTAGAAAGTATTCCCACTCCTTTGATTTTTTTGGAAGAGTTTCAGAAGGTAGGTATTAAATCATCTTAGAGTTTGGTAGAATTCACTAGTTAAGCCATCTGGTCCTGGACACATGTTTTGGGGAAGGTTTTTGATTACAGTTTCAAGCTCCTTACTAGTGATCAGTCTATTCAGATTTTCTATTTTTTTTTTTTCATAATTCAGCCCTGAAAGATTGTATGATTCTAAGAATTTATCCATTTCTTCTAGATTGTCAAGTGTGTTAGTTTATAGGTATTCACAGAAGTCTTTTATAATCCTTTGTATTTCTATGATATCTGTAGTAAACTCCTTTATTTCTGATTTTTGAGCCTTTCTCTATTTTGCTTAGTGAGTCTAGCTAAAGATTTGTTGATTCTGTTTATATTTTCAAAAAGCCCTTAGTTTTATTGATCTTTCCTTTTATCTTTTTTTAGTCTCTATTTCTTTTATTTCCACTCTGATTCTTTTTCTTTTTACTTCCTTCCATCTTCTTACTTTAGGCTTCATTTGTTCTTTTTCTAGTTCCTAGCTGGAAGATTAGATTGTTTATTTGAAATTTTTCTTATTTCTTGAGGTAAGCCTGTATCACTATAAACTTTCTTTTAGAACCATTTTTACTGCATCTCATAGATTCTGGTATATCCTATTTTCATTTTCATTTGTCTTCATGTATTTTTTAAATTTACTCTTTGATTTCTTCATTGACCCAAAGGTTATTGAGCAGTGTGTTGTTTGGTCTCCACATATTTGTAATTTTTACAACTGTTTTCTTGGAGCCTATTTCATTTCATACTGTTATAATAGGAAAAGATACTTGTTATGATTTCAATCTTCTTAAATTTATTGACACTTGTTTTATGTCCCAACACGTAGTCTATCCTGAGACTATTCTGTGTGTGTACTTCAAAAGAATGTGTATTATGCTTCTTTTAGATGGATACCCTTATTGGTACCCTCTTTGGTGAAAAAAAAATATTATTTATAATATAATTAACTATAATTTCAAAAAAGGGGCACCTTCCAACCGTTGCTTAAGCAGAGGTGCTGAGATTCATTCTGAGCTGGTGAAGCTGGCCAGGTCCTGTTCCTCCTTTGATTATGGTGGTCAGAGATAACATACTCTGATTATCTGGTCTAGGTGACGTGTCATCTCCAGGATTCCACAGTAATCATCTATGTAATCATTTACATTACATAGACTGAGAGTGGGGGACAGTGGTCTGCCTACTAGTGAGAAGAGAAAAATTAGAGTGCTGTTACTATAAGACACAGGTGGATGCATTCTGAGAAGGCAGGAACCACAGACTCCTACTAAGGAGTTTCCTAGGTAAAAGGAAAAGAATTCATCTTAAAGGAATTATAATAGACATACACAAATACGCATGTCAGAGGATATTCACTGAACCATTATAATTAATAGCAATGATGAGTTCAGTTCAGTAGCTCAGTCATGTCTGACTCTTTGCAACCCCAGGGACTGCAACACGCCAGGCCTCCCTGTCCATCACCAACTCCCAAAGCTTGCTCAAACTCATGTCCATCAAGTTGGTGATGCCATCCAACTATCTCATCCCCTGTCATCCCCTTCTCCTCCCATCTTCAATCTTTCCCAGCATCAGGGTCTTTTCCAAGAAGTCAGTTCTTCACATCAGGTGGCCAAAGTATTGGAGTTTCAGCTTCAGCATCAGTCCTTTCAATGAATATTCAGGACTAATCTCCTTTAGGATGGACTTGTTGGATCTCCTTGCAGTCCCAGGGACACTCAAGAGTCTTCTCCAAGACCACAGTTTAAAAGCATCAGTTCTTTGGCGCTCAGCTTTCTTTATCAATGGTAAGGGACATAAGGAAATACAATATATTGTCAAAATCAGTTTGTGAATTACTCCTGGAGACCCAGCTGGTCTCTAATAAATTGAAAAGAAACAGTTTTGTAGCCAATGTACAGCTCACTTTCGAGTGCAGATAATCCAGAGAATTCCGCCCAGTGTAAACCTGACATTCTGTAACCTGACGGACTAAATAAAGCTTCTAGAACCTTCTGTGATCATGGGTCCTACCACAAAGCTACAGTCCAATCAGTTCTATGCAACAGCCACTCTTTTTACAAAACTCCAAATCCTGTTACCCTATCTTGACTGAATCATCTTCAACAGATGAAGAATCTTGGCTTTCCCTCCTCCCCACTGAGGGGTTACCTGCGCTTTGGGGAGGAGGTAGCAGTCCCTGTGTCTCTTTCATCATTTTCTGTCTCTGCTCTGGTATAGGGTCTGGCCAGCACTCAACTTCAGCCTTTTTGCCAAGATGTTCTACATGAATGCTACCATGGCAGTAGATCTGTCTTAAAGCAGTTTGCTCCTTTTACCAAGGAAAATGCTATCTTTAAGAGGAATAAATGGTAACGTCCATGTGTGTAACATTTGACACAGTATCCCATTTCTAAGAAACCATCTTAAAGGAATTATAGTAGACATACACAAAGATGCACATAAGAGGATATTCAATGAAGCATCATACTTGATAGCAAAAAAATGGGAACCCTAAATTCATTAGTTGTGAAAAGACTACAGAAACAGTGGTCTCAGCTGAGTGATAGAACTGTTTGCAGCCTCTAAAAATCATGTGCTCAGTATTCGCTGACTTGTGAAAGTGGTCAAAGTAGAATAAGTGAGAAAAACAGAGTGAAAAGTATTAAGTCAAGTTCTTTTTAAAAGACTGAACTTGGTGTATAAGGTGTGCATCAAGCAGATCTAAAAGGACTCCACCAAAATATTACCAATGGTTACCACTGGGCAGGATAACGGTGGTTGGTTTTTGGTTTTCTTGTGTGAAAAGCCATCATTTCATTCCCTTGTTAGGAGACGAGGAAACTTGTCACCCATCCGAATAGCTAGAGCCTCATCCACATCAGCATCAGACCACAAACACATCTGTTTTCAAGAATCGGCTTCTGTTAACTGGGCTCCAAAGAACCATTGTAGATTTTAAAGCATTAATATTAGTCCTGAACATGGTTTTATTGGTAGCGAAAAAAATGTTTAATACTAAAATGTTGGGAAAGGACCAACTTTCAAAACCAGAAGCAGGTTTTTGAGGCCGGCACTCCCAGTGTGGACCTAAAAATTCAGAGTCAGGTCTCCCATCGGGCTGGCATTTGAGACGGCTCATCCTCAGCTGCTCAACTGACAGACGGATGTTTTCCTTCCTGTTTTCCAAACTCTGAAATGCTGTTCCATTATCTCTCCAACAACACATTTCCAGGGACTTCGCTGGTGGTCCAGTGGTTAAGAATCTGCCTTCCAATGCAGGGAACACAGGTTCGATCCCCAGTGGGGGAACTAAGATCCCACATGAATCAGAGCAACTAAGCCCACCGCAAGAGAGAAGACTGCCCACCACAAGGACACAGCAACGAAGATTCTGCAAGCTATAACTAAGACCTCACACGGCCAAAAATAAATAAATACTTCAAAATAATAACAGTAACGCATTTCCAAAGGCTAAAATACGTGACATGGATGAGGCTCCTAAGGCCCCTTCTAAGCCCAAGATGGGCTCAGTGTGTGTGTTAGTCACTCAGTTGTGACTTTCTGCAACCCCCTGGACGGTAGCCCACCAGGCTCCTCTGTCCATGGAGTTCTCCAGGCAAGAATCCTGGCCCTTCTTCAGCGGAATCTTCCTGACCCAGAGATAGAACCTGAGTCTCCTGCCTTTTCAGGCAGATTCTTTACCATCTGAGCCACCAGGGAAACCCAAGGTCTGCTCAGAGATGATTCAAATCCAACAGAAGTTTGGCCAGAAAATAGGAGCAGGTGAAGAGGGACTCGGTATTTAGACAGCTTTGTGCATAATCTACAGGTGATGACAGGTGCCTGGCCAGAGTTTCCGCCTCATTTAAACATGTGATTTGGACTCTCCCTGGATCCTCAGTTGTTTGTTTTCCTGCTTCTTGCTACATCTTAAATTTGAACATTATTTTAAGCAAAGTTGTTGTATGTTAATTTACTTTACCAAACACACACAGAGTCGTCTTGAGAGCTGACATGATAGACGGTAACTGCGCTGGCTAGGGCCCCAAAGGCAGTAATTTGTGTTTTGAAATTCCTTAATTATATATGTACACAGTGACTCTAATAGCCCCCACAGAGGCACTGGGCCCAGTTGTAGTCCCTAAACAGTGTCTCAGAAATAGGAATAAAAACTTGTAAATGAAGAGTTTTAAACCAAGACTGGGGATAAATCATATATAAAAAATCTGCAATGTGATGTACAAGACTTCCTAATCACCGCGTCTATAATTACAAAGAAGAGTAAATCACTTTTTAAAAAAAACTGTGTTCTTGATGCAATAAAGAAGAATAATTAACTTTTAACTCAAAGCTGTCATCCTGATCCTGGATGACTGTGCTAACCCTTGAGAAACGTAAGGATGACAAAGGAAACCAACTTTCAGACCTGTGAAGAGTGCAGGTGGTTCCACGGGGGCCTATGACTTTCTTTTTCTTCACACAGCAAGGCAAATAAATGAGGCACTAAAATGATCATGCAAGGGAGAGGGCTTCTGTGTAAATACCCCAACTTTAAAAACAAGAAGGCAATTATGTTTTACAACATGAACTCTTGATTAATAAGTAGCACACGTGTCTCTTTCCCATGCACAAAGCGTTTGCACACGGAGCCGCTAGTGTGGGTTCCCTACAGCCCCACGGGTAGGCAGCATCGCCCCATTTTACAGAAGAGGAAACTGAGGTTTGGTGGATCGCGGCCTGGCAGACAGTCCCATGGGCCAGAGTGACGGCCCAGGAGCAGAATCTGGTCAGTCTTCTTGGCTGTTCCCTTCGGCGCAAAGGAGAAAAAAGAAGCCACGGGCAGGGGGTTTGGGGCGGTGTTCGGTCATGTGTGGCACGTGGCCCTGGCCCAGGCCGGGTGGCTGGTAGGGGGGCCCCAGAGACCTGGAGCTCAGAAACGCTGTCCAGCCACCACTGGGACGGCCCAGGGAGGACACCCCACTCCTGCCGCTGGCCCCAGCTCTCCTGCAGGTGGCAGCAGGAGTTACCTGAGGGCAGACCCCAGGCTGGCCATGGTTACACAACAATGTGAGTGTACTTAGGACTGCTGAACTGACGTATTTTATTTTTATTTATTTATTTATTTGGCTGTACCCAGATCATAGTGGTAGCACGTGGGGATCTAGCTCCCTGACCAGAGGTTGAATCTGGGTCCCCCCTGCATTGGGAGCACGCAGAGTCTTAGCCCCTGGACCACCAGGGAAGTCTCTGAACTAACTTTTCTAAATGGCAGATTTTCACTACATATGTTTTACCACAACAAAAAGGCACAAATGCTAGATTTTTAAAACACCTAAAAAGATTTCCAGTTCCACAGGTAAGGAGCTTGGAAGTCCCCACTCCATCCTAACAAGCAAAACACTGAATGAACTGTCACCAGCTCTTCTGAGATCTGTAAGAGAAGTGGGGTCACGGGGCAAGCTGCTGCCCCTGGAACTGGAGAGATGGAGAGACGACAGACACAGAGAATCACAGCTTGATGGAGCAGAAACCTCCACGGGAACCGCTGCCAGGCTGGAAAAACCTGAACAAATTGCTGGAGGCTCCAAGAGGGCAAGTCAGGGCGTTTAAAACTCTGGGGAGACCCAATTCAGGGAGGAGCCCCAGTCTTTGTAAGTTTTAGCTCCAGGTGCTCCTCTAGAAGCTCCCAGTAAATATCAGAAAAATCTCATGCTTTCACTGTGGGGAGGGGAAAATGAGTTTTTATAAAATATACCAGAGCGTTCTATCCCTCTTAACAAGGCCTGCCCCTCAGGAGAAACTAGTTAACCAGAATCTAACCTGTTAGGGGCTGATCAGAGCCTAAGTGACCTGCAGGAAGGGAAATAGTCCACACCAATCCTCTTGAGCCATCCTGTCCCACCTGAAGGAGGAGAAACAAAGTGAGAAACACTTGTGAAGTTCACAGGCACAGGCTCCCTACGAGAACCTCCCTCCACACCCCAGAGCCTATTTACAGCAGTTGTTCTGACCCAGTACATCATGTCCAAATATCAACAAAAAAATTATAAGGCAAGTTACAAAAAGCACAGTCTGAAGAGACAAAGCAAGTGTCAAAACCAAACATGGCAGTCTGACGTTATCAGACTGAGAATTGAAAACAAGTCTGATTATAAACAATAAGGTCCTACTGCATAGCACAGGCAACTATAGTCAATATCCTGTGATAAACCAAAGGTACATGAAAATGTATATATATATACACATGTATATGTATAACTGAATCACTTTGCTATACAGCAGAAATTAAAACAAAAGTCAAATATACTTGCATAAAACAAATTTTAGAAATAAATTTTAAAAATTTAATAGAGATTTCCCTGGTGGTCCAGAGGTTAAGAGTCTGCCTTGCAATGCAGGGAACATAGGTTTGATCCCTAATCAGGGAACTAAGATCCCACATGCTCCCAGGGAACTAAATGAAAGATCCCATGTGATGCAAATAAGACCTGTGCAGCTAAATAAATAAAATGTTTTAGTTTAATACATCAACTATGATTAATATGCTAAGGGCTTTAATGGATACATAAGAGAGCATGCAGGAACAGATGGGCAATGTGAGCAGAGAGATGGAGATCCGGAGAAAGAATCAAATGAAATGCATTCAATCAAGAACACTGTAACAGAAATGAAGAATGCCTCAGAAGGACTTATTAATAGATTGGACACAGATTGAGGAAAGAATCCCTGAGCTTGAGGATATGATAACAGAAACTTCCAAAACTGAAAATCAAAGAGAAAAAATGATTGGAAAAAACAGGACAGAATAAGACTGTGATGGTTGTTCTTCTTTGTTCAGTTGCTAAGTCGTGTTTGACTCTTTTGTGACCCCCTGGACTCTAGCCCGTCAGGCCCCTCTGTTCACGGGATTTCCAGGCTAGAACACTGGATTGGGTTGCCATTTCCTTCTCCAGGTGATCTTCCCAACCCAGGGGTTAAACCTGGGTCTCCTGCATTGCAGGCAGATTCTTTATCACCTGAGCCACCAGGGAAGCCCAGATATAAACATCCTGGCCAAAAAATATTTTTTAGAGACAATCATACTTTCAAAAGTTTCTGAAAAAATGTGGTCCACTGGAGAAGGGGATGGCAAACCACTTCAGTATTCTTGCCTTGAGAACCCCATGAAGAGTATGAAAAGGCAAAAAGATAGGACACTGAAAGATGAACTCCCCAGGACAGTAGGTACCCAATATGATACTGGAGATCAGTGGAGAAAAAACTCCAGACAGAATGAAGAGATGGAGCCACAGCAAACACAACACCCAGTTGCGGATGTGAAGGGTGATGGAGTAAAGTCTGATGCTGTAAAGAGCAATATTGCATGGGAACCTGGAATGTTAGGTCCATGAATCAAGGCAAATTGTAAGTGGTCAAACAGGAGATGGCAAGAGTGAAAATTGACATTCTAGGAATCAGTGAGCTAAAATGGACTGAAATGGGTGAATTTAACTCAGATGACCATTATATCTACCACTGTGAGCAAGAATCCCTTAGAAGAAATGGAATAGCCCTCATAGTCAACAGAAGAGTCTGAAATGCAGTACTTGGGTGCAGTCTCAAAAATGACAGAATGATCTCTGTTCGTTTCCAGGCAAACCATTCAATATCACAGTAATCCAAGTCTATGCCCCAACCACTAACGCCGAAGCAGCTGGTGAATGGTTCTATGAAGACCTACGAGACCTTCTAGCACTAACACATAAAACAGATGTCCTTTTCATTATAGTGGACAGGAATGCAAAAGTAAGAAGGCGAGAAATACCTGGGGTAAAAAGCAAATTTGGCCTTGGATACAGAATGAAGCAGGGCAAAGGCTAATAGGGTTTTGCCATGAGAACGTACTGGTCATAGCAAACACCCTCTTCCAACAACATAAGAGAAGATTCTACACATGGACATCACCAAATGGTCAATACCAAAATCAGATTGATTATATTCTTTGCAGCCAAAGATGGAGAAGCTCTATACAGTCAGCAAAAACAAGACGGGGAGTTGACTGTGGCTCAGATCATGAACTCCTTATTGCAAACTTCAGACTTAAATTGAAGAAAATAGGGAAAACCACTAGACCATTCAGGTATGACCTAAATCAAAACCCCTTACGATTTTACAGTGGAAGTAACAAATAGATTCAAGGGATTGGATCTGATAGACAGAGTACCTGAAGAACTATGAATGGAGGTTTGTGACATTGTACAGGAGGCAGTGATTGAGACCATCCCCAAGAAAAAGAAATGTAAAAAGGCAAAATGGTTGTCTGAGGAGGGCTTACAAATAGCTGTGAAAAAGAAGAGAAGCAAAAGGCAAAGGAGAAAAGGAAAGATACAGCCATCTGAATGCAGAGTTCCAAAGAAGAGCAAGGAGAGATAAGAAAGCCTTCCTCAGTGATCAGTGCAAAGAAATAGAGGAAAATAATGGAATGGGAAAGACTAGAGATCTCTTCAAGAAAATTAGAGATACCAAGGGAACATTTCATGCTAAGGTGGCCGCAAAAAATGACAGAAATGGTATGGACCTAACAGAAACAGAAGATAAGAAGTGGCAAGAATACACAGAAGAACTGTACAAAAAAGATCTTCATGACCCAGTTAATCACAGTGGTGTGATCACTCACCTAGAGCCAGGCATCCTGGAATGCGAAGTCAAGTAGGCCTTAGGAAGCTTCACTACAAACAAAGCTAATGGAGGTGATGGAATTCCAGTTGAGCTATTTCAAATCCTAAAAGATGATATGAAAGTGCTGCACTCAATAGGCCAGCAAATTTGGAAAACTGTGGCCACAGGACTGGAAAAGATCAGTTTTCATTCCAATCCCTAAGAAAGGCAATGCCAAAGAATGCTCAAACTACTGCACAATTGCACTCATCTCACACACTAGTAGAGTAATGCTCAAAATTCTCCAAGCCAGGCTTCAACAGTATGCGAACTGTGAACTTCCAGATATTCAAGCTGGTTTTAGAAAAGGCAGAGGAACCAGAGATCAAATTGCCAGCATCTGTTGGATCATCAAAAAGGCAAAAGAGTTCCAGAAAAACATTTATTTCTGCTTTATTGACTATGCCAAAGCCTTTGACTGTGTGGATCACAATAAACTGTGAAAAATTCTTTAAGAGATGGGAATACCAGACCACCTGACCTGCCTCCTGAGAAATCTGTATGCAAGTCAGGAAGCAACAGTTAGAACTGGACATGGGACAACAGACTGGTTCCAAATAGGAAAAGGAGTACATCAAGGCTGTCTATTGTCACCCTGCTTATTTAATTTACATGCAGAGTATCTCATGAGAAACGCTGGGCTGGATGAAGTACAATCTGGAATCAAGATTGCTGAGAGAAATATCAATAACCTCAGATATGCAGATGACACCACCCTTATGGCAGAAAGTGAAGAACTAAAAAGCCTCTTGATGAAAGTGAAGGAGGAGAGTGAAAAGGTTGGTGTAAAGCTCAACATTCAGAAAACTAAGATCACGGCATCTGGTCCCGTCACTTCAATGCAAATAGATGGGGAAACAGTGGCTGACTTTATTTTTTGGGGCTCCAAAATCACTGCAGATGGTGACTGCAGCCATGAAATTAAAAGATGCTTGCTCCTTGGAAGAAAAGTTATGACCAACCTAGACAGCATATTAAAAAGCAGAGTCATTACTTTGCCAGCAAAGGTCCATCTATTCAAGGCTATGGTTTTTCCAGTGGTCATGTATGGATGTTAGAGTTGGACTATAAAGAAAGCTGAGCGCTGAAGAATTGGTGCTTTTGAACTATGGTGTTGGAGAAGACTCTTGAGAGTCCCTTGGACTGCAAGGAGATCCAATCAGTCCATCCTAAAGGAGATCAGTCCTGAATATTCATTGGAAGGACTGATGTTGAAGCTGAAACTCCAATACTTTGGCCACCTGATGCAAAGAACTGCCTCATTGGAAAAGACACTGATGCTGGGCAAGATTGAAGGCAGGAGGAGAAGGGGACGACAGAGGATGAGATGGTTGGATGGCATCACCGACTTCATGGGCATGAGTCTGATTAAATTCCGAGAGTTGGTGATGGACAGGGAGGCCTGGCGTGCTGCAGTCCATGGGGTCGCAAAGAGTCAGACACGACTGAGTGACTGAACTGAACTGAAGAGACTAGATCTTAGAAGTCCTTACCACACATACCAAAAAAAAAAAAAAAACCAAAAAACCTTTTTGTAACCATCTATAGTGACAGATGCTGACTTAGATTTATTGTAGTGATCATTGCACAGTATACAGTCATCTTTCAGTGTCCACAGGGACTGGATCTAGGACCTGCCACAGATACCAAAATCCATTAATGCTCAAGTCCTATAGTCAGCACCCTGAAACTACAGGTTCTGCCAACCAGCCATTGAGTAAACATATTTATGTGATAGTATATGTTGCAAAAAATATCTCTGTATAAGTGGACCCATGCAGTTCAAATCTATGTTTTTCAAGGGTGAACTGTATGCAAATATCAAATCATTATGTTGTATTACCTGAGACTAATCATATTACTTGAAACTAATATAATATGTCACTTATACCTCAATTTTTAAAAATGATGAGGACTAGAGTATGAAACTACTATATCCCCATCATGAGTAGAAATGATGACACAGCTCTCATCCTAATTTGGGGGCTTCCCAGGTGGCTCAGCTGGTAAAGAATCCGCCTGCAATTTGGGAGACCTGGATTTGATCCCTGGGTTGGGAAGATCCCCTGGAGAAGGGAACAGCTACCCACTCCAGTATTCTGGCATGGAGAATTCCGTGGACTATATAGTCCATGGGGTTGCAAGGAGTCAGACACGACTGAGTGACCTTCACTTTCACTTTCTCATCCTAATTTAAACACACATTTGAATTAGAATTATTTTGTTACCATTAAGTATCTGCACTACCCATAAAGCAATATAATGTTATAGGAAAGAGGGCTGGGATTAGCTGTAAATAAATGCATAACACAAACTGATGTAACCATAAAAAAAAGTCATTCCCAAATTTTAACTGACACAGTAAGAAAGGAGAGAAAATGAAATAATATAAAATGCTCAACCACAAAAGACAGAAAAAAATAGTGAAAGATTAAAATAGGAACAAAGAACAAAGACAAAACATAGAAAAAGCAGTACATACAGTAGATATTAATTCAGGTATATGAATAAACACATTGAATGTCAATGGTCTAAATGAACGAAATAAAAGAGATTATCAGAGTGAATCAAAAAAGAAGACCAAAGTACATTTCATCTATAAGAAACCCATTTTATAAAAACACATATAGATCCAAAGTAAGTGGATGGAGAAAGATATATTATGTTAATACAACTTAGAAGAAAACCAGAGTAGCTATAGTAATTTCAAACAAAGAAGACTTCAAAGCAATGAAAGTTATCAGGGTTAAAGAGGACATTACATAAAGAAAAGGAGTCAATTCTCCAAGAGGACGTAACAATCCTTAATGTGTATGCGCCTAACAATACAGAATCAAAATACGTGTGGCAAGAACGGATAGCACTGCAAGAAGAAATAGATGAATCCACTAGTATATTAATAGCTGGAGACTTCAGTACCCATCTATCAGAAATGAGCAAATTCAGCAGACAGAAAATTAGCAAGGACATAGTTGAATACCATCAATTAACTGGATATAATGGACATCTATTTCTTCATCCACATTCTTCTCAAGTTTACATGGATTGTTTATCAAGATAGACCACATTCTGGACCATGAAGCACTTTAAAAAATTTAAATAAATTGACATCACATAATATCTGCTCTCAGACCACAACTGAGTTAAACTAGAAAGCAATAAAAAGAAATAAAACTGGAAAATCTCAACATATGTGGAGATAAAACAGCATATTGGTCAAGAAAGAAACAACACAGGAGTCAAAGAAATATCAAGAGAAATTAGAAGTATTTTGAAGTAGATGGAAATGAAAACACAACTAGTCAAAATTCATGAAATACAGTGGAACTAATGCTTAGAGGGAAATTTATAACATCAGGAGTATATCTCTAGACAAGAAGAAAGATTAAATATCACTTGTCTAAGTTTCCATCTTGGGAAACTAGAAAAGAAAGAGCCAGAAATAAGCAGAAGAAAAGAAATAATAAAAAATTAGACTAGAAGTCAATGAAATTGAAAACAAGAAATCAATAGAGAAAATCAAGGGAAACAAAGGCTAATTCTCTGAAAAGATCAATGTAATCAATAAGTTTTTAGCCAGGAAGAAAATAAGAGAGAACGAGAGGGCCCAAATTACTAATATCAGAAATTAAAGAGGGGACTTCACTACAGATCCCATAGATATTAAAAAGATAAACAAAGAAATATTATTAAAGAATAATTAAATAAGTAATAATTAAAATATATAATAATTAATATAATATAAATAAAATAATATACTTTAAAGTATAATAAAAGAAACACTATGAACAGCACTATGCCTAGGAATCTGATAACCTAAATGCAAGGACTGATACCTTTAAAGACACAGAGTCTGCCAACACTCACACAAGAAAAAGGAATAGACAATCTGAATAGTCCTGTGTCTGTGAAAGACATTAAAGCAATAATTAATAACCTTCACAAACAGAAAGCACCAGACACAGATGTGTTCACTGTGAACTTACCGAATATTTAAGGATATATCCATTTTCTACAATCTTTTTCAGAAGGTATAAGCATGAGGAACACTTTGTAACTCATTTTATGAGATCTGCATCACCCCAATACCAAAACAAAGACATTACACAGAAAGGAAACTACAGATCAACATCTCTCATGAACATAGAGGCGAGGATTCTCAAAAAAATTAGTAAATTGAATCAAACTATATATGAAAAGAATTATACACCATAACAAAGTGGTATTTATCCCAGGTATGCAAGGCTGGTTCAATATCCAAAGTCAATTAATGCAGTCCATCACATCAACAGGCTAAAGAGGAAAAATAACATGATTATATCAACAACTGCATAAAAAGCATTTAATAAAACAAAATACCCATTCATGTTAAAAACTTAGTAAACTAGGCATATAATGAAATTTCCTCAACTTGATGAAGAATATCTATAAAAACCTACAGCTAACTTCATTCTCAGTAATGAGAAATTTGAAGATTTTCCACTAAGATTAAGAACAGGGCAAAGATATCACCTCTCATCACTCCTTTTCAACATCATATTGTAAGTCATAACTAATGTAATAAGACAGGGAAATCAAAGGTAAATTTATTGGGGAGGAAGAAATAAAGCTGTCTGCAGATGACTTGATTATCTATGTAGAAAATGCAAAAAAAACTCAACAACAACAAAATCTTCTGAAACTAATAAGCAATTATAGCTAGTTTACAGGTACAAGGTCAGCAATCAGAAATCGATTGCTTTCCTTTTTAACAGCAGAGAACAAGTGGACTTTGAAATTTTTTTTTTTTGGACTTTAAAAGCACAATAATATTTACATTAGCACCCCCAAAATGAAACACTTAGTTTTACATCTAACAAAATATGTGTAATATTTATACAAGGAAAATTATAAAGCTCCAATGAACAAAATCAAAGAACTAAATAAATGGAGAGATATTCCATGCTCGTGAATAGGAAGACCCAATATTGTGAAGATATCAGTTCTCCCCAACGTCATCTAGAAATTTCAGTGCAATCTCAGTCAAAATCCCAGCAAGTTATTTTGTGGGTCTTGACAAACTGATTCTAAAGTTTGTATGGAGAAACATAATACCCAGAATAACTAACATAGTATTGAAGTCAGATCCAACACAATATTGTAAAGCAATTATCCTCTAATTAAAAATAAATAAAACTTTTTTAAAAAGTCAGAGGACTGACACTACTGACTTCAAGACTTACTGTAGGGAACTTCCCTGGTGGCCCAGTGGCTAGGACTCTGTGCTCCCCAAACAGAGGACCCAGGTTCGATCCCTGACCAAGGAATTAGGTCCCACATGCCTCAACTAAGAGTTTGCATGCCCCAACTGAAGATCTTGTGTGCCATTACTAAGACCTGGTGCAGCCAATTAAATAGATAAATAAATATTTTTTAAAAAGACTTATATAAAGCTACAGTAATCAAGACAGTGTAGTCACTGTCAATTTCTTTGAATAAGCAAATAGACCAATAGAATAGAATAGAGAGAGAATAGAACCACATATATTCAATCAATATAGGAGAAAATCTAGATACATTTAGGTTTGGCAATGACTTTATAGACATGGCACCAAAGGCACAGCCTATGAAAGAAAAAAATTGATAAGAGGAGCATCATCAAAATTATAAAATTCTTCTCTGTGAAAGACACTGTCAAGAGAATAAACAGATAAGCCACAGAACTGGGAGAAAATTTTTGCAAAAGACACATGTGATAAAGGACAGTTATTCAAAACATGCAAAGAGCTCTTGAAACTAAACAATAAGAAAACAACCAACCTAATTTAAAAACAGGCCAAAAGTCTTAACAGACACTTCACCAAAGAAGATATACAGATGACAAATAAGCTTGTGAAGAGTTGCTCCACAACATACGTCATTGGGGAACACAAATTAAAACAGCAATGAGGTACCACCACACACCTATTAGAAACGGCCAAATCTGGGATCTTGACACCATCAAATGCTGATGAGCATATGGAGTAGTGAGAACTCTCATTGCCGGCGGGAACGCAAAATGACACAGTCACAATGGCAGACAGTTTCGCAGTTTCTTACAAAACTTAACATTTTCTTATCACATGATCCAGCAATCAAGCTCCTTTATATTTACATAAAGGAGTTGATGTCCACACAAAAGCCTGCACATGAAGTCTATGGCAGCTTCATTTGTAAAAAAGGGATAACAAAGCACCCCGCTAAAATGGCTGTTGAAGAATCCACCAGGATGATGCCAAATCATGCTCCACATTTGTCAATGACTGCTATTAACTTCACCCCACACTGGCCCAGAAGGAAGCAGATGTTAACCAACCCATATAGGTCCTATAGGGCAGGGTTACCATGTCATCCATGTCCCAAGTCTGGAGGGGACGGAGGCATGAACAAAAGGTCACGTAAAAGCCTGGATGGTCAGACCAGGGCAGGCTGAGGTCAGAAGCCAAAGAAGAAGGATTAGGGAGGAGAGCCTGGGGCAAGGTTGCACCAGGACAGACACTGAGGTTGGCCCACCGGTCACTGAGACCCTGCCAGTGCCCAGCCTCTGAAGGCTGCCATTCAGGCCTTCCATCAGATCCTCCTCTCCACCGCTCCCCTCCCAGACTGCGCATGCACAGAGAAAGCCCTGAGGATAGTAGAAAGAGCAGTCAACACGGCCACGGGGGACCTGGGAGACCAAGGCCAAAGGCCATACTCGAGTCATTGCATAAACTGAGACCTGCCTCGGCCGACTCCAGGATGGCCTTCCCACCAGGGTCGTTGGCCTGCACTAACCCGTCATCTACACTCTGAGGCCACGTGACCAGGACCTCTGTCCCTTCCTGTGGGCTCCTTCACACTCGGCCTGTCGCATGGAACATCTTATCAAAGGCTTGGTAAACCGAGGCAGGGTGACTTCTGTAAGAATTCAGGGATGGGGCAGAAAGGTACTCAGCTCCGAGGCTCTATCATAGCCCCACCATGGCCTCCTCTCCACTTCCGGCCAAAGCTTCTGGGGGCCTGGCTCCCATCTAACCCACACCCTGAGCCCCAGAGACCCAGGAGGCAGAAGGTGCCAATCAAAATGGCCATCACAGCTCACTTAGTCTAATTGTGAATCTTCGCAGAGGAAGGGCTGAGGAGGGAGCTGACGTGAACGGTAAATCATTTCTGCGGGCAGGGGAGAAGCTTCCCTTGGAAATTAAGGGACGGCTGTTGACAGGCCGGACCATCAGAACGCCAGCTGCCTAATGAAGCAATAAAGGCCTTTGTTCTTCCCACTTCTCGCTGCCCTGCTCTTACATGTACAATTATTACAAAAATCAAAGAGAGGAATGTTGCCTTGAGATATGATTTCCATATTGGTATGGATTTTATTATACAAGCAGTACAATACGCTCCATTATCATTTTGATTATATGCGCCTTTCATTTGCACTATTGGACCATTATCTGCAGTACATTCATTACATTATAAGAAACTGGAACTCTATCCTTAAGATGAATTGTAAAAAAGGATTTCTATTTTTGCAGATTGATATTTCAGGGGAGAACATTAAACAGCAAACATTATTTGTAAAGTTTTTTTTTAACGTAAACTCTTAAAAGAAGGAAATAACCCTGATATTTCTAACAGACAGAAAAGCCCCGGGCTAGATGCAATAAATGATTGCAATTTAGAATGCGTGTACTATTAGGGACTCCTGATTAAATTGTAAGTTCCTTGAGAGAAAGGAAGTCAAATAGATGAAGCTGGGGATTCAGCTTGCTGGCTGGGAGAGAGCAGATCCTGTACTTGGGAGACCAGAAAGACGTGGCTTTAGCCCTGGCCTCCGGACTGGAGGTTAGATTTGCAGAGAGCCAGGGATTTTTTGGGTTGGGGGCTAGGAGGAGAGGGGGTGGGGACAGTTAACCATGAGTCTGGGTGGGGTGCTTGAGGTCACCAAATTCATTTCACCCAGTTGAGACCCCCAGAAGAGGGACCATCTGGTTGTGACTCAGGAGAGCCAACTCAGTCTCTTGGAGGGGTACACAGTCCCCTCATGCCCACCAAGGTACCCAGGGCATCAGCTAGAAAGGCACCAGCAGGAGCACTGGGGAAGGGAAGGAAGAGCCACTGAGAGAGGAGCTAAGGAGAAGAGCTGTGTGGGTCGGTGCCCAGCGATAACTCTCAAACATGACCCCCAGCCTCCCATCACCAGAAGTGAGGCAGAGCTCAGCCTGGTGCCTTCCTGCTATGGGAGCTCCACGGGGGCTACTGCTAGCCAGACCCAAGGGCAAACTTGGGTCTGCCGAAGTCTAGGAGCTGTGTGTCCTTGGACAAAGTCCTCTACCTCTCTGACCCTCAATTTCCCATGGATACAAGGCAGCTAATACCTCCTCTAACACGGTCACAAGTTTGCTGGGATGATCCACTAAAGCTATGGATAGGAAAGAAATAGCAATAATATAATAATGCAGACACTATTATAAATATAATCACTCTTCCCAACTCAGCCTGTCCAAATCACAGGCTTCACTCTATCACTCAGAGCCCAGCTCAAAAGTCACCTCCTCCATGAGGCCCTGCCTGAATCCCAGCCAGAAGGATCTGCTCTCCTCTCTACTGCCACACATGGCACTTTCTTTCTCTAGAATCACTTTTCACCTCTTTCTTCTATTAGATCATAGTTTCCAAACTCCCGGTCACTGTCTGTTAGCAGTGTGTCATGAGACCAGTTTTGAGGGTTGCAGCTAACACATTTTCTTTTTCAGTAAAATAAGCTAGAGTAAGAAATGCATCATGCAAAGTAAAAACAAATACTGTTTCATGAATTTGTTTTTCCAGACAGTACATGAATGTACACTGGATCACAATGTCGTATATACTCTTCTGATGGGTCACAGTTAAAAAGTATGAAAGCCACTGTATCAACAAAGAGCTCCCTGAGGGCACCCCCGTCATGCCAGGTGAGCTTTATGTGCCTCCTCGTGGCGAAGAGCCCAGCCCTTGATTCGCATCACGAGCCCAACATGCATTTGTTGAATGCACCTTTGTTACTACACTTACTATATTACTGCAAGAACTTACAAGTTGGACGGTTTGAGGTCAGGGAAAGTGTACAGTTACTGTCTCAGCTGATGGGGTGGTCTGGGTCTTTACTATCTGTTCCTGCAGAAGCAATTAGAACTCTTTAGAAACAGCTTTTCCACTTGCGTCACGCATCACCTAGGTACTCCTGCCTCATTAGGAGCAAGCCAGGGAGGCTTATACATTTGTCTTTTCTGCCGCTCACCGCAACCCACTTGGCTGTGGATGGGACTAACTCGATCTTTAGAAGATCCTTTTATACACTGTTTTATTGATTTTAAAAACATTTTTAGTCGACACAATGAAAAGCTCACCCAGGGGTCTCCCTTCAGCTTCTGAGTAAAAAAAAAAAAAAAATCCATATCTTAACCCTTTACTGCCTAGAAGTACCTTACCCCAGAGTGACCCTGGGGGCTGCAGTGGGACCAGATTTTACTCGTGTGGTTCTCTGACTCCTTTTAGGGTAAATATATTGATTTTTGAATAAACATTTTCATTTATCCATCCTCTCCAGCTTCCTAATTGCTTGACGTGGAGCCTCCTGGGGTGTGTTGCATGTTGATCTTTACCTTATTAAAAAAAAAAAAAAACCTGAGTGTTATTTTTAGAGCTCATAGCTTTTTATTTATGGGAACCTATATCTCAAGTACAAGTTCATCAATTACTTTAATTCCCACTAAATGTGAAGCCGGATTTCGAGTGGTGCTGGAAGGTTAATGCATGCTTTTAGCTTCGGTTTAAATCTTGACGAGGGTAGGAGGTGGTGGTTCTTAACCTTCCTCTCCTTTAGCTCGTCGCCAGTCCCAGGGTCCAAGCCCATGTGTCTCCCTAATCCCTCAGGGAGGGCAGGACTTGACTCAGGGACAGTCAGGGAGAAGGCTGAAGGAAGGAAGGGAGGGAGGGAGGGAAAGAGGGAGGGAGGGAGGTGGATAATGGATGGATGGGTGAATGGATGGATGGATGGGTGGGTGGATGGATGGATGGATGGATGGATGGATGGATGGATGGATGGATGGGTGGGTGGATGAATGCAGATGGATGGATGAATGGATGGATGGATGGATGGGTGGGTGGATGAATGGATGGATGGATGAATGAATGGATGGAAGGATGGGTGGGTAGGTGGATGGATGGATGGATGGATGGGTGGATGGATGGATGGGTGGATGGATGGATGGATGGATGGAAGCAGGGAAAGAAAGGAGGGAGGGAGGAAGACAGAGGGATTGAGGGAAGTGGATAATGGATGGATGGATGGACAGAGGGAAGGGAGGGAGGGAGGACTGTTACTCTCTAGAAAGTCTTGAAGAGGTAGAGGCATTCGTGGCAAAAGCTCTAAAGAGCCTCTTGTCCTCTCCCACTCCAAAGCCTCTTTTCCTCTCTTTCCCCCTCTACCACCCTGCACTCACTCCCCCATGTTCCATCCCAGTGGGCTCTCTGATCTCTTCTTCGTGAGTTTCTGAGCCCCTCCTAACCTTACTCATCCAGCCTTTTTCTGGCTCTTTCCCTTTCTCACCTCATCATGACTTGACAGCAGAGCAGGGGGTTAGATCAATGGACTCTTCCTCAGATGGTGGCATGGAGGAGTTGGGGCTAGGACATCAGTTTGCAGGCGGTCCCACTGAGATGGGTCCCTGTCACAGGCTAAAGCTCATGTCTATGTCTAAGAGAGGCTGGGGGGTGTTCAGCAGCTTCCGGACTGGTTGAACTAAGGCTGTTTTTTATTTGGTAACCTGTTGCTGGAGATTAGTGTTCTGTAGATGACAGTTTTGGGAAATGCTCTTCAAGGAGCGTTTAAGGCAACGGAGAGAAAGGTGGGTGAGTATTAAAGGGGTCCCCACCTGTGGACCTCACTTCCACTATGAAGTGGGTGGTGAGGCCTCTGTTGCAGTGTCAAGGGAGCCATCTGAGCCGTCTGGGAAAACCCAAAACAGAGGAGGAATGTAAACTGGATGAGCAAGGAACCACCCTGAGTGCCATTTCTGACTCGAGTGACTGTGAGAAGATTTTTTTCTCCAGCAGTATTTAGTAGGGCAGGAGGGTGCAACGAGTGCTGGACCAGGAGTCCAAGAAGCAGAGCTCTAGCACCACTTATAACAAGCGGGTCCCCCCCCCATCCCCCAGCTAGGCTGCTGCAACCCTCCCAGCCTCAGTTTCCTCTTCTGCAAGCTGGGCTTCACATGTCCACCCTGAGAGGCGTGACAAGGATGAAGTGTCCTGATGGATAGTGATGTCCTGAGCAAATTGCAGAAGGTGAAAAGGGCTTCTGCCGGAATTTGGGTCCTCTCCCTTTAGGCGCTGGTGGTACTTCAAGTCCAGAAATGACTCAAGCTGTCTGTTTCCAAGGGTGGTCCACCTGGGATCATTACTGGAGAACTGACCCTTGAACCACCTGGTCACCAGTGAAGCACAAGCAACTTGACCTACTGTTTGCCTGAAAGATGGGCTGCCTCTCCAATCCTCTGAGAACCTCAGAACTTTGCCTTCATTCATTGATTCACTCAGGTCTTTGGTCATATTCACCTATGTGAGGGCAGCAGGTGGGGAATGACACAGTTGCTGCCTGCACAGAACCCACAGTGCGTGCAGGTGGGGATGAAAGTCAGGTAATCAGGACTGCAAAGAGAGCTGACTCATTGGACTTCCCTGGTGGTCCAGTGGCTAAGAATCTGCCTTGCAATGCAGGGGACGAGGGTTCGATCCCTAGTCAGGGAACTAAGATCCCACATGCCATGGAGGAACTAAGCCTGTGTGCAGCAACTACTGAGCTGGCACGCCTCAACTAAAGAATCCATGCTCCACAATGAAAGAGCCCACATGCCACAATCAACTAAGACCCGATGCAGCCAAATAAGTAAATATTTTTTTAAAAAGAGAGAGAGAGCTGACTCTTTGAAAAAGACCCTGAATCTGGGAAAGATTGAAGGCAAAAGGAGAAGAAGGCGGCAGAGGATGAGATGGTTAGATAGCATCACCAACGCAACTGACTTGAACCAGAACCAGCTGAGGGTTTAGATGCAAAATGACACCATCCGTGTCTCTCAGACCAGGAGGCAGCACGCTTTTTCTGTGAAGGACCAATTAGTCAATATTTGGGCTTTATGGGCCAAGAGACAAAGTCAAGTATATTATACAGGGACAAATATAACGAGAAAAAACAAATGCCTACACTTTTTATTGATGAATTTTTGTAGCACAGGTCTACTACTGAAAGAAAGAAATTCTTTTTTGGGAGGACAGCTTTTTGCTTAATTGAGGTTCAAAGTTGTTCCCTATCATTGTATTGATTGCAAATGTTCATCTGTAAAAACACTTCTCTGCTTGCAGTGGGGCCCTGGTTTAGAGCATGGGCAGTTAAAGATGTGGGAAAATCCTGGCCCTTCTGGAGAAGAAGAAGCAGTGAAGTTGCAAACCTGGAACAGATGAAGTCAACCCCAAGGAGGTATCCAGGAAGGCTTCTCGAAGGAGGTGAGACTCGGACAGAGGTTCAAGGTCAATGAGGACCTGGAGAAGGACAGTCTACATCCAGGCGCAGAGTAAACTGGGGGTCGCAGCTGGAGTGCTGGGGGCTCATGACTGGCTCTGCAGAGCTATGGAGCAGGACAGGGACCCAGGGCCTCCTGAGGGCCGAAGGGACCATCCTCTTGTAACGGGGCTGCTCAAAGGGGCATCTTGGAAAGAGCTTGCTCCAGAACAGAGTAGAAACGGAGGGGGCAGGAAAGGCTGTGCCCCCATCCAGGTGAGCAGGGTCTGAGGGGCTACAGAGGAGGTGTGCGTGAGCCAGGTGAGGGCACCTCCACGAGCAAGGAGACCAGATGCCTCCAGGCTCCAGCTCAAGTGCCGAGACCTCATGGGCAGGCAGGGTCAAAACTCAGAAGAAAGAGCAGGTGAGAAAGACCCACCCAAGGTGCAGGCAGGGAAAGAAGGCTGGGGAAGTGGGGCTGTGACCCAGAGCAGCTCTCGGAAATGAAGGAAAGCCAGTTAAGTGATGTCAGGAAAGGGACCTTCGCCAAAGGAAGGGGCAGGGAGGCCCAGGCCCTGCACACTCAGATGAGGCGTCCCCTGTGCCAGCACTGAGGAGGCTGGGGGCTGGACCGTGTTGGAGAAGTCTTCAGCAGGAGGTGAGGGACGGATTCAGGACACGCCAGACAGCTCCTTCCAGAAGCTTGCCTGTGAAACAAAAGGAAGTTGAAGGTCAGGTACAAAGGCTGGTGAAAAGCCAGGAGAGAAAGAAGAGACCAGGTGAAGGGCAAGTTGCGTACCTGGATGTGATGATCTTCATCTTAGACCAGAGGATGTTAAAGCAACGCACCCCTGCTCGGTTCTGGACTGTTCGGCTCAGCAGTGCTGTGTGAAGCCAGAGAGATGAGTCTCATGGAAAGATGTGCTTCTCCTAAGTAATATGCCCTCCCTTTATTTTTTTTCTTCCTGGAGACAGAGTAAATTTTAAAATTCAAAATGTCCTTCTTTTTGCTTTGGCCCCCAGGAAGCTCAGAGCTAAATCTTCAGGCCAAATTTTAAAACTATATGGAAGATTGGAATGATTTTCTCCCCTAACCCTTTTTCCACTCCTCCGCCTGCATTTTCTGTGATCCCGGAATTCTACTTTTTATCTTTAAATTTCTGTCTAATGTTCCATTGTTTTCTTCTAGCAGGCTGCTTCAAACATCCTGAGGAATGCGGCAACACACCTAGGTGATTTGGTTTCCAGCAGCGCCCTGGTCTCCACAGTGCCCAGAGGCCCTGAGTTTTCCCAGGTTGCTGCAAGGTGCCAAGGTGTCAGGGTGGGGCTGTCTGTCCCTGCTTGCGTCCCTTGACCCCCAAAGCTCTCCGACAAGCTGAGCTGACATTCTTCAGTTACTGCTTCGACATTGCTGAGCAAAAAGGGGAAAAGCCAGTGCAATTCCTAAAGAATCTTGAATAAGTCAGATATAGGATTTTTGTCCCTCCACCTCTGGGAAGATTGTCAAATGAAACAATGTGGCTTTGAGCTTCTGACAGATGCTAATGAATTGTTGTTTACATTTTTGATTTACTGCCTAAACAAAGATAAGACATGCTCTTGAAAACACATTGAATGCACAATCCAAACACATCCATTAAATCTGTCACAATAAACATGACAGCTTTCTTCTAACCTAACAACTGGCATGCCTCATTTGCATATTAATGAGAAAACCAGGATCAGCCTGCACAAATTACTTATATCTCATGAAGGGGCCGCTCCTGATGACAGCGAAGCACTTGGGGGTGTAAATACACTGAGTTAATACCTTTGATGTTTTGATGCCTTTTCCGTCTCTTTGCTCGGGCGGCCCTGGAGTCCTGGGTTGGTTACCTCTACCAGCTCTGTGGGTCTGGGAGCCACGATGGGAGTGAGTGTGGGCTTAGGAAGAGCTGGGTGGGCCTCTGATCCTGTCAACGCTCTGGGCATACTTACTGAGCATCTACTACGAGCCAGTCAGCATTTTCCAATTGAAATGCCAGCTTGAGCATCGACTGTACCTGAATGAACCAATAGAAATATATTAGAGATATATTGAGTACCAGCTAGGTATGAGGAACTTTCACATGCATCATCACTTTAAACCTCACAGGAAGTCCTCAAACGATGTTGACAGAAGCCCAGTGTACACACCCTCACGCCCTCCCCTCACCTGTGGCAGACATGACTACTCACTGCCAGAACTCCTTCCAGCAGAGCCTGGAATCAAACGCCCAGTCCTTTCCAACCCAAGACTCCAGGAGGCTGCCTCCATCCACAGGAGTCTACACAGGCAATGAAACCCAGTGGTATCAGCCTTTAGGATGGGTATGATCGTTGCCATCAGAAAAAGTGAGACAATACTATCTCAGAAAGGCTAGGAGGCTGCCCGGGTGACCCAGTTGGCAGAAGTCAAGTTTCAAGCCTGGATCCTGCAGTTACCAGCCCAGCTCCCGTTCCCTAATCTCTGTGACTTCTTGTGTCTCCTCACACCCCCACACTTCACCTGGCTCCACCTGGCATGTGCGCTTGGGTAGGAATGCCGTCAGTTGTAATTGAAGGTATCAGCAACAAGACAACTCAAATTTCAGTGGCCAGAGAAGATAATGCCTCCAGGAGGGACAGTCCAGGCACCCACAGGACAAGCCAGTGATTTCTTCATCAATGAAATGTGTGGGAAGGTCTGCCCCCCGCCCCGACTCCACCCCGAGAACTTCTCAGATGAATTTGGCTTTGCGGTCTCTGAGTGACCTTGGGCTGTTGACTTCATTACTCTGAGCCTTACCTGCAAAGGGGAAACAACAGCTCTCAATTCCTAACACTGTTGAGAACAGAAAAGAGCTTGCTCTAAAGAACTCGACACAGAGCCTGCCACACAGTAAGTGTTCAATAAATAGTGGCTTTAATAAGTGCCAAACCATCAACCATAATAGTTTTCCTAACTCATTGACTCCAACCAGCTCCATCCCAGATGCTTCTTCCTTGATATAAACGAGAGTCAAAGCAGGTGCTCTCAGAGGTGACGAGTCTGCTTCTCTTTCTTCCCCCCATCCTCCAGCATCTCCCAGGGGGGCCTGTCCCTGAGCCGCGACTTCCAATTAGGGATAGCACTGCCCACCCACCTCCCCCAGTTCCAAGATCAGCCCTTGTTTATCTCTTTAGAAGTCCACATCCTTGTCCCCACTTGCGCTTTGCAGACCTCACAACTCAAGTTTTGGCCTCCAGGCATTGGAAGGCTCCTCAAACTGCCAAGTTCACAGCTCCTCAAGCATCCCAGAAGCCAGGGGCTTGGAATTTGATGACAACAGCAAGAGTCCAGGTTATAAGGTAGAAGAGGCCAAAGGTGTTCTGTAGGAAAGGAATTTCCTGGGACTGCTGCTGCTGGACATTTATTCCAGATTATTCTGTCCACATGAATCCTCAAGAGAAAAGAGTTTTATACCAACTGAATTAAGATGCAGATTGGGGCTTCCCTGGTGGTTCAGTGGTAAAGAATCCGCCTGCCCATGCAGGAGACACAGGTTCAAATCCTTGATCTGGGAAGATCCCACATGCCATGGAGCAACTTACCCTGGGCTCCATAGCTACTGAGCCTGTGCTCTGGAGCCCAGAAGTCACAACTACTGAGCCCATGTGCCAAAACTGCTGGGCCCCGAGCACCCGGAGCCTATGCTCCACAGTAAGAGAATCAATGGCAGTGAGAAGCCCACACACCACACAAAGAGTAGCCCCTGGTCACCACAAACAGAGAAAAGCCCATGGAGTAGCAAAGACGCAGCACAGCCAAAAATAAATAAATAAAATTACTTAAAAAAAAAAAAAGATGCAGATGGAAAATTTTTTGTGCTATTTGCCTTTCCCTTTAAATCTTCTTTAATTACCATCTCTTGAGATCTGTGTGCCAGAGTCTATGGGGTGTCACATGTTATAGGAAGCTCCTTCGATGGGCCCCAGTGCCCCCACTATAGTTTCTCACACCCTTGGATAATACCCTCCCTCTGAGTGTGGGCTGGTCTGGAAACTTTGCTTCTAACAGATAGAACGTGGCAGGGATGATGAAACGTCACTTCCAAGATTAGGTTATAAAGCGACCGTGGCTCCCGCCTTGGGCTCTCTGTTTCCCACTGCTGACTCTGAGGGAAGCCGGGTCCCATGTTACCAGGCAGCCCCACAGAGAGGTCGACACGGTGGGGAACTGGAGAGGGCCTCCAGCCAACAACCAGCAAAAGCCTGGGCCCTCACTCCCTCAGCTCCTACCGAGAGCTACGTGAATAGCTGATGCCGAAGTTGAGCCTTGGATCCCCACCCACCCTCAGTCAAGCCTTCAGATGAAACCACAGCCCTTGGCAACTGTTTAACTGACGTCTTGTTGGAGACCTTGAGGCAGAGGCGCCTGGATCCCTGACTCATGGAAATTATGAAATAATGAATGGTTGTTGCTCTCAGTTGCTAAATGTGGGGGCAGTTTATTATGCAATAATAAATCATGAATACACAGTGAGTAGAAACACTTGAAGTTGCTATTTATCAAATTTTAAAAATAGCTAAATATCATCAACTTCCTGTGGGTCAAACTGAACACTTTATCCTGTTCGTTACATATTATATCCCACACAGCCCACCTCCTCTGTGCCAAGAATCATGCTGGGCACCAAGGAACAAATGAATGGGGTAGAGTCATTGCTCCTAGGAAACCCGAGGAGCTCCACAACAGGCTTCAAACAGGCTTCAAACCAGAATGGCCCAGAGCAGAGTCGATTCGGGGATCCTTGCCATGCCCCCACCCACCGAAGGGCAGACATGAAACACACAGACATCTGATGGTAATTATCTCAAAAAGATCAGACCTGTGACATTTCTGCAAGGAGACTGATTCTGCCGCGATGCCTTCCATCTATTAGTCACTCTCTCACAATTATTTTGCCTTTCCTAATCAGCAAGCAGGCTTTTGAAGCTCTTTCTTGAACACATTTATCATCTCCAAATCTATGTGGAGAGAATCAATTTTATTTACCCTTGCTGAGCCTACCAGGATCTCATTTGTAATTAGAGAAGTGCGTGTGCAGGAGCGGATTTGTTGTTGCTAAATTAGGTCAAACGTTCTCATCCTTGGAGTGTCTGGCATGTTTGTAACATGCCCCGGATCGCTGACTGTGGGCAGTCTCAGGCTGTTCATCTCCTTCCTTCCATAAATCAATATCCAACATTATTTTTCCTATCCGTGTCACTTAGGAAGAGTCTCCACTGCCCCCAGCCTGTCTGAGGGATCCATGGATGGAGAGACCATTGTTCCCAACCCACTAGGATGACGTCTAAGATGGATCTTGCCAACCCGAGAAGAAGGTTCGCCTGCAAGAAGGAAGCCAGGACCCTGTGGCCAAGGGCAGCGGGGTGGCGCCACGCTGGGGAAGCAGTGTGGGAACGCAAGCCCAGATGTGTCCACTGGTCTCTTCCTCAGGGGCCCAGAGGTCTCTTCTCCTCACAGCTGGATCTCCTGGGGAGCAGAGAGGAGTGTCATTGCCTTGAACGCTTGTTGGCACAGGAACTCTGCTTCGCCTTGGATGGCCCTGTTCTTCTGGGGTCAAACTCACAGGTTTTGAAGAGCTACTACATCTCAAGGTTGGGGCTGACCCATGATGAGACCCCATCTGTGTTCCTTTTTTTTTTTCTTTTAGTTTCCCAACCAGGGATCAAATCCATCCCCTTGCAGTAGAAGCACAGAGCCCTAACCACTAGACAACCAGAGAAGTCCCCCAATCTATGTCCTAATTGCCCTCTTTCTAACCTTTCTAGCTTCCCCTTTCAGAGTGGACAGCTGTGCTCGGGAACCACATCTCCTTATGGGGCCGTTATTTGGGGGAGTATTCCAGGAAGGAACAAAAATGGGAAACAGGTCCTCAGGCATCACAGAGGAGGGGTGACCCAGTAGCAGGCCCCTAACCCCTTTTTCACAATAAAGTCATACCTGACAGCTTACCCCATGGAGAAGCCTCATAAAAATTAAGATATTCTAGATATTCTTAGGAAAATGAAATATTGAAGAATGGCTCCCTGAGCTGATAATGGGAGTACATTTGAAAAATAGACCAGAGTGCCATGTTTAAAAGCCTAAAGTCATAAAAGGTATTATGAATGGATGGATGGGGAACCTCTGCAAGCAGACTTCATTGATGTCACCGTAAACGATGAATGCTGTCACTCTTTCTTATATATAACAAGAAGATATGCTGCTGCATCCAGATCTCATTGTAGAAACTGTCAGGCTCACTGAAATGGCATTGCAGAAACTATTTATGACAATACGAGGGAAGATACAAGGTTAAGAGATCTTTATCTGCTGTCTATGGAAATGTGCTTCCACAAGGCGGGTACGTGAAATAACCTTCCAGATAACCCATGACATTGGGGGAGCAGGAAAGTGAGATGAACCATCAGAGACAGAGCAGCATCCCAATTACGTGTCTGCTCCCTGCCCCCATGCCTTAACCTGCTGAACACACGAGTGTTTTTCACGCTTCTTACGCATTACCCACTCAAATCTTACAGCATTCAGTGCGACAGATTCACATGATCCAACAACAAAAAATATTCGTCTCCACCCTCACTGCCCTCCACTGCTTTCAGAAGGCAGAGAGGTTGCCGGAAACATCAACCCAGTTGGAGACCGCATTCCTCAGCCCCCTTGCTTCAGGCATGACCATCCGGATGGTTTACGTCAAGGAAATACGAGTGGAAATGTGGTCCCTTCCAGGCCTCACTTTCTTTAGAAGCAGCTGAGCTTCTTCCACAACTTCTCTTTCCTTTCGATGCCTGGAGACAGAAGAGTCACAGGCCCTCTGGGAATGGTGGAATTACAACACCTAAGAACCCTGAGGGACCTGGGAGGAACTGCGCTGAACATAAACGAGAAGTGAAGTTCTATCTCACTGCTAAGCCAATGGAAATTTAGTGGTTGGTTTGTTACAGCAGCTAGTGCGGTCCTCAGTGATGCAATTTACTACCTTTCTGAAGATCTAATTCATTCAGTTACCTATCATTCATTTAATGAACAGGAAAGAGGGTCCAGCACCCTCCTATAGGCCTATAGGCCTGCTTTGGCATTGACCAGTTTTGTGACTTCAGGTAACTTGGGAAAATTGCTTACATTCTCTCCACTTCTTTGTCCTTTATTGTAAACTGAAGATTTTAAAAACTCTGACCCCAAGTGAGGGAAACCATCTGAGTTTTGCTGTTCTGGAGGAAAGAATTTGGAGGCATGTGCATTCGTGGCTGTAGTTTAAAAGGCATAATGCATGAAACAGGGTCGGGGAATGTTGGTCTGTGTTCTGAGGGTGGTGAAGCTGCTCAGTCGTGTCCGACTCTTTGCAGCCCCATGGACTGTAGCCTACCAGGTTCCACCATCCATGGGATTTTCCAGGCCAGAATACTGGAATTGCCATTTCCTAAGGCATCTAGGAGGAAAACCTAGGAAGAAAGAAGTAGGTGAGATTTTCCAGACATTATATCCACTTTCTCTTGAAACCTCCTGCTACCTTTTTAACCGTTAGTGCTGACTTATTATCCCTTTCTTAAATTTTTACTTAATTATTCTTGTTGCACTGGGTCTTCGTTGCTGCGTGCGGACTGTTGATAGTTGCGATGCACAGGGATTACTTTGTTGCAGCACACATGCTCCTCATTGCCGTGGCTTCTCCTCGTGTGGACCACGGGCTCTAGGGCGCATGGGCTTCAGCGGTTTTGACACACGGGCTCGGTAGTTGTGGCTCGAAGGCGCTAGAGCATAGGCTCAGCAGTCGTGGCCCACGAGCTTAGCTGCTCCGTGGCACGTGGGATCTTCCCAGACCAGGGATCAAACCCATGTCCCCTGCATTGGCAGGCGGGTTTCTTATCCACCGCACCACCAGGGAAGCCCAATAATCCCTTTCTTTAATTTATGTGGTTTTTATTTTTCTATCAGCTCTTCCTAAAAATCACACATCGGTGACACATTCATACCATTTCAACCTGTTTTATTTATTTTTTTATTGAAGTATAGTTGATTTACAATGTCATGTTAATTTCTGCTGTGCAACAAAGTAATTCAGTTATACGTATACATACATTCTTTTTCATTTTTTTTCCATTATGGCTTGTCACTGCATATTGGATATAGTTTCCTATGCTATACAGTAGGACCTTGTTGTTTATCCATTCTATATGTAGTAGTCTCCATCTGCTAACCCCAAAATCCCACTCCGTCTCCCCACCCCCTCTCTCTTGGCAACCACACATCTATTCTCTTTGTCTATGAATCTGCTCCATAGATAAGCTCAAGGGTGTCATAGTTTAGATTCCACATAGAAGTGATATCATAGAGTATGTGTCTTTCTCCTTCTGGCTTCCTTCACTTAGTATGCTACAAATGACAAGATTTTATTCTTTTTTATCACTTGTTTTATTATTTTAACTCTTTTGTCTATTAGTCCTCTGGTTGTAACTCCTTTGCTGGATATATCAATAGTTCTTAATCCTTCTTTGTTCTTCAGTTCATTTTATTTCCCATTTCCCATTTTCTCATCTAGTTATATTGGTCTCAGCCTCTGCTTTGTATTTTGTATTTTCCTTTTGTATTGTTTACTGTATTAACCTGTACATCTGTGGCTGATTCATGTTGATGTATGGCAAAAATCACCACAATATTGTAAAGTAATTAGCTTCTAGTTAAAATTTAATTTTTAAAAAACATTTTAAAATTTTAAAAAAAAATTTTAATCCTGATCCTTATTCACAATAACCACAAAGTGGAAGCCCTCAAGAGTCCATCAGCAGATGACGGATAAAGAAGATGCAGTGCACTTACAATAGAATATTATGCAGCCATAAAAAAGAATGAAATTCTGATGCATGCTACACCACGGATGAGCCCTGAGGACATTACGCTCAGTGAAATAAGCCGAATACAAAAGGACTAATATTGTGTGATTCCACTTATATGATGTATGTAGAGTCCCCAGAGTCCTAGAGACAGAAAGTAGAATAGTGGTTGCCAGGGGGTGGGGAAGGGGAAACGGGGAGTATTATTAACATTTAGTAGGTACAGAGTTCTCTATTTAAGACAGCGAAAAGAGTTCTGAGATGGATGGTAGTGAATTGCCTAAAGGGTTGAAAGTAAATTTTATGTTTTATACATTCTACCACTGGTTTTTTTTTTAATCCTGATGTTATGGGGTTCATGTGAATATTAAATCAAATAATGCATGTAGAGTGCTTAGCACAGAGTGTAGCAGCAAAATTAAAACTCTTGATAAGTGGCAATTATTATATACAAGAAGTGCCTACTATGTGCCTGGCACCATGCTGAGTTCTGGGGATACAGTGGTGAACCAGAGCTTCTCTGCATTCACCGTGCCGGGGTGGGGAGGGCGGAGGGCCCGGCCAATGCATCAGCCACAGCCTGTGATCCCCTGGGAGGGAGGCAGCAGGGAGGGCCGGAAGCTTCTAACTCAGCCTTGGGTCTGGGACTCTCCTGCTGAAACCTCAGTGTGCGGTCACCTGCACAGGTCCTGAGGCAGACGGGCCAGGCGTCCTTCTCAGCCGTGTGTCCCAGCCCCAGCCCAGCACCGTGGAGACAGCAGTCGCCCTAAAGGGTTTCTCTCTCCATTTCCTTCTCTGCCGGCCTCACAGAGTTCTCCGGCTTGTGACATTCCCTAAAAGCAAGATTTAAATCTTCAAGGTAGAGCTCTGGAGGGAAAAGCCAGATAAACACATCAATATACAAAGACAAGTGGACTGCAAAAACCCCCCCTGATTCAGGGCTGAGAATCTCCTGGGAGGAGAGAGGCATGAAAGGCCCATCACTGCATCCACCCTGCTCTCGAGGTCTCACAGAGCAGGAGGAACAATGAAATGCTGTGGGAAAATACGTCAAGGGGGAACAGCACGCCAAGAGGGGATCGAGCCCAGCCTGGGGGGGGACTGGGGTGGGGACCAAGGAAGCCAGGGTTCCTGACACATGAGCCGGGTCATCTAGAGCCACCAGCATCCTCACCTCCAGCAAAGCACCCCAGCCAAACCTGGGGACTCACCAGCCCCGCCCCCCCCCAGCCACGTGGAGCTGACCGCTTCCCCGGATGTGGGGCCCAGGCCTGGGCAGTCAGGTAGGGAGTCTGGCTTCCAGAAGCCTTGCCAGGCCTGTGAGGATACGGAGGGTCTCCTTCCACAGGGGGCACTGTCCTCACAGGAATGCAAGCCCAGAGCTGCGGGCAGCCAGCTGTCCCCACCCGTCCAGCCCTGCCTGAAAGAAGCAAGATCCCTCCCCCTCTGCTTTGGGTTACCTGAGCCAGCCAACCCACCCTTTTGCCAAAGACTGTTTAGAGTTTCTATGCAAGCTAAGCTACTTCAGCCATAGCCACCAGGTTCCTCTGTCCATGGGATTCTCTAGGCAGGAATACTGAGGTGGGTTCCCATGCCCTCCTTCAGCGGGTCTTCTCAACCCAGGGATTGAACCCGCATCTCTTGCGTCTCTTGCATTGGCAGGAGGGTTCTTTACCACTGACCTTCAGGACTGATGCTGAAGCTGAAGCTCCAATACTTTGGCCACCTGATGCAGAGAGCTGACTCATTAGAGAAGACTGTGTTGCTGGGAAAGATTGAAGACGGAAGGAGAAGGGGAAGACAGAGAATGAGAAGGTTGGATGGCATCACCGACTCAATGGACGTGAGTCTGAGTAAATTCCAGGAGTTGATGACGGACAGGGAGGCCTGGCATGCTGCAGTCCATGGGGTCACAAACAGTGGGACACAACTGAGCGACTGGACACTACAACGCCACCTGGGAAGCCCCATAACATGTCAATCAATATCTGCGTCTCTTCCCTCCCGATCCTGTTTCTTCACCCCTGGGGACTAGCCTGGGGCCGTGGAGGTAGAAAGCATCGCAACAATTGTTTACCACTCGCTCACATCTGTAAGGTCACCAGCCTTCCTGGTTTTTCTGGTACTGAGGGGTTTTGGTGCTCAAACCAAGACAGACACAGGCAAACTAGATTTACTCGTTTCTCTCCCTCTCCCCACATTCCCAGAATTTCTGGATCAGCAGCAGTGGGAACAGCAGTGGCCGAGAGGAAGCCAGAGTTGGGCCCTCCATCCCTCATCCCGGCCAGTGAAGACACTGAATCCGTGGCCAGGTCTGAGCCCGCTCCATCCCAGTGACCCGCAACTGGCAATGTCCAGGACCCTGCAAACCAGAGCCTCGGAGGTGTGTGCAGGGTGTGGTGGACCAAGGCAGGTCCCCGAAAGGGCGGCAATCCAGCACCATCCCCACCCACGGGTGGGGGCTCCAGAAAGAGCCCCTCACTGCAGTCTCCGGTCCTGCCATTGGTGTTTGCGCAAGCAGTGAGTGATTCTTCCCTGGTGATATGCTATTTGCAATTTGATGTTGAAAGAGAAAAGGTTTGGGGCAAGAAGATTCTAGAAAACAAGGCTCTCTGCCTTTATGGTCCACCAGCCGCCACAAAGTCCTGTTGATGGTGACCAAGGGTTCATTTCACACCTTCCTCTGGATTCTTTGAGCTCCCAGGTGGTGCTAGAGGTAAAGAACCCGCCTACCAAAGCAGGAGACACATGGATTTGATCCCTGGGTTGGAAAGATGCCCTGGAGGAGGAAATGGCAACCCAATCCAGTGTTCTTGCCTGGAGAATCCTGCGGACAGAGGAGTCTGGCAGGTTACAGTCCTTGGAGTTGCAAAGAGTCAGACACTTAAAGTCTTCCCCCAACCGCAGCCCCCAGAAACAACAGGCCAGGCCTCCATCAGAGGACCAGACACAGCCTCCCAGGACCAGAGGATGATTTGTTGAGGGGACAAGGAGGAAGGGGCAGATGGTGTTTGGAGCAGGCCGACAGGAAATGAGCGTAGATTTCCTGCTGGAAACCTTTGCCGCCAACTAGAGCTGAATTCCCCCCTCTCTCAATGATCTCTTTCCCTAGCTTTCTCTTTCTGTCAATATGCTATTATCTCCCGTGACTCCTGCCCTCCTGAGAAAAATGAGGCAGGAAATAGACAATATAATGGGAAATATGGCAAATGCACATTTCCTGTCAACAGCATGCCTTACTAATAGGTCGTCAGATGAGTGTTTTATTAGAACAACGACTATGACAGCTACAATCTTTCCAGAAACAAACTAGGGTGGATCTGAGAGAGGGGAATGTGGAAGGGGCCTTGCCAAGAATCAGCATGGCTCTGGGGCTTGGCTGTGTATCTGGGAGTCAGAGACCTCCCCGTTCTAATCTTAGATCTGGCTCCGATCGCTGTGTGGCCGTGACTGTGGACAAGGATGCTCTGTCTCCCTCCTGTTCTGTTTCTCTGGCCTGAGGTTGGTGACGGCCCCCGAGTCTCCTTCCCCTGTGAGGCCTGAGGATGGGGGAGCCTTGGGTGGATGCCCCTCTAGATGCAAGGCTTCCAGAGGCGCTGGGACAGGTAGTCTCCGCAGCCTGGCTGTTCTTCCTGGCTCTGCCTCCTAATCTCAGGGTGACTGAGCTCTGCCTTCCCCAGACAGGTCCCCTGCCACACTCCCGCCGAGCCAGGGCTCCAAGCCCGGGCCCATCTCAGCCCTCCTGTAGCCCACGCAGATGGATCCTGTCCAGGAAGGCAGATGTCTTCAGAGGCAGGTTGGAAGTGGGTGGAAAGGGCAAAGACCTCTGGTGTGTGCCCCTTTCTCCAACCTCGGAGCAGGCTGTGTGCCTCAGAAAGCAGCTGGCATTCATCCCCATTTTACCAAGCTCATAACCTGGGTCCTTGACCTGGTCCACACGATGCCGTGGGAGTGCTTCCAGCATCCAAAATATAACTTGTGTGGTTTGTGATGAGTGACCGCACCCCTGAGAGACCATGCCTGTCTCTGTGTCCCACTCCACGAGGCCAGAAGGCAGTTAACCTTCATGTGCCACTTCCTCCCAGAGCCCAGGCAGCACCTGGCAGCAAGTAAGTGCTCAGCAAACATTTATGGAATGAATGAATATGTGCAGGTATGAATGGTCAGCCTGAGCGACTTCGCTGGTGTGGTTAAAGAGAGGAACAGAGACCCTCCTATCACCTGAGTCACAGACGGAGCAGAAATCTCACAAGTGCCCCCAGCTTGACACTCAGAAGCCAATTTCCTTCCACCTTCCCAAAAAGCAGAGTTAGTTAGGCTTAGTTCAGTTGCTCAGTCGTGTCTGACTCTCTACGACTGCAGCACGCCAGGCCTCCCTGTCCATCACCAACTCCCAAAGCTTGGTCAAACTCATATCTATTGAGTCGGGAATGCCATCCAACCATCTGGTCCTCCATCGTCCCTTTCTCCTGCCTTCAATCTTTCCCAGCATCAGAGTCTTTTCCAATGAATCAGTTCTTCGCATCAGGTAGCCAAAGTATTGGAGTTTCATCTTCAGCATCAGTCCTTCCAATGAATATTCAGGACTGATGTTCTTTAGGATTGACTGGATGGATCTCCTTGCAGTCCAAGGGACTCTCAAGAGCCTTCTCCAACACCACAGTTCAAAAGCATCAATTCTTCGGCATTTAGCTTTCTTTACAGTCCAACTCTCACATCCATACATGACTACTGGAAAAACCATAGTTTTGACTAAATGGACCTTTAATCGGCAAAGTAATGTCTCTGCTTTTCAATATGTCTAGGTTGGTCATAGCTTTTCTTCCAAGGAGCAAGCGTCTTTTAACTTCATGGCTGCAGTCACCATCTGCAGTTATTTTGGAGCCCCCAAAAATAAACTCTCTCACTGATTCCATTATTTCCCCATCTATTTCCCATGAAATGATGGGACTGGACGCCATGATCTTAGTTTTCTGAATGCTGAGTTTGACGCCAACTTTTTCACTCTCCTCTTTCACTTTCATCAAGAGGCTCTTCAATTCCTCTTTGCTTTCTGCCATAAGGGTGGTATCATCTGCATATCTGAGGTTATTGATATTTCTCCCAGCAAACTTGATTCCAGCTTGTGCTTCATCCAGCCCAGCATTTCACATTATATACTCTGCATATAAGTTAAATTAGCATAGTGACAATATACAACCTTGACGTAGTCCTTTTCCTATTTGGAACCAGTCTGTTGTTCCATGTCTGGTTCTAACTGTTGCTTCTTGGCCTGCATACAGATTTCTCAGGAGGCAGGTCAGGGGGTCTGGTATTCCCATCTTTTGAAGAATTTTCCAGTTTGTTGTGATCCACACAGTCAAAGGCTTTTGTGTAGTCAATAAAGCAGAAGTAAATGTTTTTCCAGAACTCTCTTGCTTTTTTGATGATCCAATGGATGTCGGCAACTTGATTTCTGGTTCCTCTGCCTTTTCTAAATCCAGCTTGAACATCGAGAAATTCTTGGTTCACGTACTATTGAAGCCTGGCTTGGAGAATTTTGAGCATTACTTTACCAGCGTGTGAGATGAGTGCAATTGTGCAATAGTTTGAACATTCTTTGGCATTGCCTTTCTTAGGGACTGGAAAGAAAACTGACCTTTTCCAGTCCTGTGGGCACTGCTGAGTTTTCCAAATTTCCTGGCCTATTTCCTGCACTATAGAGTGCAGCACTTTCACAGCATCATCTTTTAGGATATGAAGTAGCTCAACTGGAATTCTGTCACCTCCACTAGCTTTGTTCGTAGTGATGTTTCCTAAGGCCCACTTGACTTTGCATTCCAGGATGTCTGGCTCTAGGTGAGTGATCACACCATTGTGATTATCTGGGTCATGAAGATTTCTTTTGTATAGTTCTTTTGTATATTCTTGCCATCTCTTCTTAATATCTTCTGCTTCTGTTAGGTTCATACAGTTTCTGTCCTTTATTGTGCCCATCTTTGCATGAAACGTTCCCTTGGTATCACTAATTTTCTTGAAGAGCTCTCTAGTCTTTCCCATTCCATTCTTTTCCTCTCTTTGCACTGATCACTGAGGAAGGCTTTCTCATCTCTCCTTGCTATGCTTTGGAACTCTGCATGCAAATGGGTGTATCTTTCCTTTTCTCCTTTGCTTTCAGTTTCTCTTCTTTTCTCAGCTATTTGTAAGGCCTCCTCAGACAACCATTTTGCCTTTTTGCATTTCTTTTTTCTTGGGATGGTCTCAATCATTGCCTCCTGTACAGTGTCACAAACCTCCATCCATAGTTCTTCAGGCACTCTGTCTATCAGATCTAATCCCTTGAATCTATTTGTCACTTCCACTGTATAACTGTAAGGGATTTGATTTAGGTCATACCTGAATGGTCTAGTGGTTTTCCCCACTTTCTTCAATTTAAGTCTGAATTTGGCAATAAGGAGTTCATGATCTGAGCCACAGTCAGCTCCCCATCTTGTTTTTGCTGACTGTATAGAGCTTCTCCATCTTTGGCTGCAACGATATAATCAATCTTATTTTGATATTGACCATTTGGTGATGTCCGTGTGTAGAGTCTTCTCTTGTGTTGTTGGAAGAGGGTGTTTGCTAGGACCATTGCATTCTCTTGGCAAAACTCTATTAGCCTTTGCCCCAATTTTGTACTCCAAGGCCAAACTAGCCTGTTACTCCGGGTATTTCTTGACTTCCTACTTTTGCATTCCAGTCCCTTGTAATGAAAAGGACATCTTTTTTGGATGTTAGTGCTAGAAGATCTTATAGGTCTTCATAGAACCATTCAACTTTAGCTTCTTCAGCATTAGTGGTTGGGGCATAGACTTAGATGACTGTGATATTGAATGGTTTGCCTTGGAAACAAACAGAAATCATCCTGCTATTTTTGAGATTGCACCCAAGCACTACACTTCAGCCTCTTTTGTTGACTAAGAGGGCTTCTCCATTTCTTCTAAGGGATTCTTGCCCACAGTAGTAGATATCATGGTCATCTGAATTAAATTCGCCCATTCCAGTCCATTTTAGTTCACTGATTCCTAAGACGTCGATTTTCACTCTTGCCATCTCCTGTTTAACCACTTTCAATTTGCCTCGGTTCATGGGCCTAACGTTCCAGGTTCCTACGCAATATTGTTCTTTACAGCATCGGGCTTAACTTCCATCACCAGTCACATCCACAACTGGGTGTTGTTTTTGCTTTGGCTCCATCTCTTCATTCTTTCTGGAGTTATTTCTCCACTCTTCTCCAATAGCATATTGGGCATCTACCAACCGGGGGAGTTCATCTTTCAGAGTCATATCTTTTTGCCTTTTCATACTGTTCTTGGGGGGCTTGCTTATCCCACTGTGGGGAGGACCACGAATCCAGAAATCAATGACCTCTGTGTTTTCTCGGTCTCTGTGAATTCCTGAGCTGGAAGGTCTACTGCCAGGGAGCGGTGGTCTTGCTGGGAGGGGAGGGGTTCATTTTCTTCAGAATTTCAGAAAATGTGCAAAAGAAAGACACACACTTCGTTGCTCCTGGGGCCCAGAACAGCAACTAGAAGTGATGACTCTCGTGAACAGAGCCCCGCGAGGAGAGCAGAGGGCAGGAAACTTTTCAAGTCCATGGGGATCCTTGTTTTCTTTGTAGCAAATTTATTTAAAATGTTTAACCATAAATTGAGGGTTGCCTGTGTATGTTCCACTTCCAACTTCACCAGATTCTGAAGTGATACAACTAAGATCCATCCGGTGAGCAAAATTATAAACATGAAAGAGGAATGGAAGAGGAAGGTAGTCTGAGGGTTTTATGGGGAAAAAAGTTTACTCTCCAGAGCAGAGTCTATTAATAGACCCCAAAAAATCAGCAAGAAACAAAAATAGATGGTTAAGCAAAAACAAGAGTAAGTTCTTACAGAACAAAAAGATTTTGTATAGCAATCATCTACTCAATTGATGGAACCGTTTCCAGACGAGTAAATGGAATGGCCAGAATTGAGTTCCCACCAAGCGCTGAGGGCCCTTCCCCCAGCACCTGTACTCTCTCGGCGCCTCCTGGACACTGAGCCCCCCCCGTGTCCTCCTGAGACCAGGGACCCCAGGGCACCAGGGCTGCTTTCAAACCAAGTCAGTCCCATCCTTTTCAACAATGTCCTACTATGTCCAAACATCCACTCAGCTTTCAGAGGCTGCAAAAGTGAGCTAGCAAGCTAGTCCTTGTCCTTTGGGGGGGTACAATGTCTAATAAGAAATTGAAGACAAGTGCCCTCCAAATTACAAATCACAGCAGGAGAATTCCTCCCTAAGAGAAATGCAAAGTTCTGTACTTTCTTCTGAAGAGAAAGGAGCTTCACTTCCATTATCAAGGAATACAAACAGAAAGCTAGGAAAATACAGAACATAAAGAAGAAATTTTAAATAATCTATAAACCACCAACTAGAAATAATCACCATCCACACCTTCTGACCTATCTCCTTCCAGCCTTTGAACAGACATAAAACATTTATGTTTTATAAATTGCCTACATTATCCAGATATTATATCACAAGCAGTTTCCCGTGCCACTGGAAAACACAGTTTGTAAATGGTTCATATTTCATCATGTGGCCATGCTGTAATACATGGAGCCAATGACTCTCTCCATGAGCTTCTAAAATCTAGATTCTAGGGAACAAGTAAGTAATACTGAAATACAGAAGTTCCTTTGTAAGGAACGTCCATAATACAGATTCTTACAAGTAGATTTACTGGGTTTAAGGAGAGAGTTCTATAATCTCTGATACATACGCCAAATTGGATTTCCGAATGATTGTGTCAATTTAGACTCTACTGGCAATGTACAAGGGTCTCCCCGGTGGCCAAGACAGTAAAGAATCTACCTGCCATGCAGGAGACTGGGGTTCCCTCCCAGGATGGAGAAGAGATTATCTACTTCCTGTCTGCCGGCCAATTTGGAGTGCCTTTTTTTTTTTTTAGAGTTCCTCAGTCCATCCTCAAGGAAATCAGTCCTGAATATTCATTGGTAGGACTGTTGCTGAAGCTGAAACTCCAATATTTTGTCCACCTAATGCAAAGAAAAGACCCTGATGCTAGGAAAGATTGAAAGCAGGAGGAGAAGGGAATGACAGAGGATAAGATGGTTGGATGGCATCATCGGCTCAATGGACATGAGTTTGAGTAAACTCCAGGAGTTGGTGATGGACAGGGAGGCCTGGCGTGCTGCAGTCCATGGGGTTGCAAAGAGTCGGACACGACTGAGCAACTGAACTGAACTGAACTGTGAAATGTTTAAAGTAGAAGGGGTACTTCCCAGTAGGTTTCATCAGGAGTTTTCCTGGAGGAAGTAGGATTTGCAGTGGAGCCTAAAGAGTGGTGGAGAGGATGGGGCAACGATGCTCCCGTAGAAGAAACGCTGAGCAAAATGTCGAGGGCAAGGATGGGCCTTTAGAAGTCCAAGGTTGGTGTGCAGTCCTGTTTAGCCGTGTTGAGGAAGGGCTGCAGGATGGACCGGAAAGATAAGCTGGACAAGTAAGAAGGGCCTCAAATGCCAGCGTAAGCAGGCAACTTGCAGTTTATCACAGATAATGGGAAACATGAAGCCTGGAGGAGGGGAGCACGCTATGATTGCCCTTCATCCAGGAGGACTCTCATCTGGGCATTTGTGCTGCAGGACTGGGCAGGAGAGGAGCCAACAGCACGGAGACCCATTCTGAGCGCTGCAGTGGTCCGGGGAGGAGGTGATGACTACCGAGGCTTCAGGGATGCACAGCGCTGGGGAGCGTGGTGTCCAGCATGCCGACCCCGTGGTGGATCGATATGGGTTGCTTTCTCTCTGCCACAAAGCTGTTAACTCCTTTGGGTCGGGGACTGAGTCTCACTCTCTTTTATAGAGTTCCTAGCCTGTGCTGGCAGGACGCACTCAGTACATCCACACTGAATTGTAAATGACCACTCCATCTGGTTTCATTGACTCAACGAACACGGAAGAAACCCCAGACAAGCCAGACACTGTACCTGGACGTCTGAGGACACAGGCACAGCCTCTGCTCTGGGAGCCGGCAGGGGAGGTGGCCTCTGCCAGGCCTGCAAGTCTGCTTCTCACGCCTGCTACCACGAGCTCAAGACAGGCAGACTAGAGCGGAGAGTGGGAAGGGATCTGATTGGCTGGACCCTTAGCGTGGTGACTCTGGTCATCGGCCATGCATGCGTTCTTTCTCAGGGTCAGAGCCAAGGTCAGAGAAAGGAATCAGAGGGCAGTTTGAGAGGAGAAGGTGTTAGTTGGTATTTAGACGGTCCTAGACGCAGGCAGTCCTTCTCAGGGCCCTGAAGGCTGGGGCCACAGCAGTGGGCAGAATGGAGAAGGCTGACACAGGAGGAGGAAGAGAAGGTGGGAGGAGGGGATGAGCTGCAGAGAAGAAAAGAAAGGAGGAGGAAGCATCTCTTCAGTGGAGGCGGGTGCAGGAAGCACGTGGGGATGTGCTAGGGACGTGGAATTCTAACGTGGGTCAGAATCGCCTCGATTTGGGGGAAAGGTCAGATCCCTTCCTGCCGTCCACCATCATCAGGAGTCTGCCAAGTATTTAAAATATTTATTTACTTCTTTGGCCGCACTGGGTCTTAGTTGCAGCATGCAGGATCTTCATTTGAGGCATGCAAACGCTTAGCTAAGACATGTGGGATCCAGCTCCCTGACCAGGGATCACACCCAGGGCGCCTGCATTGGGAGTGTGGCATCTTAGCCGCCGGACCACCAGGGAGGTCCCAGGAGTCTGCTGCTTTTAATAAGGCGGGTGATGTCCCCTCGGAGAGGCACTTTCCTGGTCTCCCCTCATTGGACCACTTCTTTAGAGAAAACCCTGCGGGAACTCTGCTCCCTGAGAGATGACATCTGAGCTCCAGTAGACAGCCAACCACAGCTCCGCCTCTCCCCACCTCATGCCGCCCCTGTCCTGGGCATCGAGCAGCCCTGTTCCACAAGCTTCCACGGAGGTCTCAGGTCAGCACGGCTCCTCCAGAAAGCCTTCCCAGACCCGCCCGCAGGCCGATGAAGACCCCACCCCGTGCCAACCCTTCCCTCCCATCGTGCAGTCACAGTTCATCCCCAAGGCCTTGCCAGTCACCTGCAGGCCTCCTCCTGGGCCCACAGCTGCGGCCAGACTCTGCACACTTAACAAACATCTCCATGGATTCCATGGGAAGCTGCAGTTTGTCCTGAAAGGTAGAATCCTGTCTTAACAATAAGAAAAGCATCTATTGAGTAGTTATTATCTCCTGAGCATTGTACCAATCACTTCTCACAAATTAGTTTTGGTAATTTATTATTAATTAATTTATTCTTCACCAATTTACAGGTGAGGAAACTGAGGCTCAGGCCAATAACTTGAGTAAAATCACTGTGTCACACCTCAGCTGGGAAGAGATGCCATGCAAAGTGGTCATTTCAAGGAATAATTCCCTGCTGGTCTAGCGGTTAGGACTCCATGCTTTCACAGAAGAGGGTGTGGGTTCAATCCCTGGTCAGGGAACTAAGATCCCACAAGCTGAATGTCAAGGTCTTAAAAAAAAATCATTACAGGGGAGTTTATTAAAGGGGCAATTTCCCAAAGTGGAGGCAAGACTGAAGGAAATCGTCTTTCTGGCTAGTGGTGGCCAGGATCCCTGATCCCCGCGCCTGGAGAAGCGAGGGGTAAGGGCCACTGGGACCCATGGAGAGCAAGTATATGCAGGAAGCCTCTGGAAGGGAGGTGCAGTCTAAGAGGAAGGAGGTGTGGGAAGATGTGGCACCAACCACCAGCAACCAGCGAGGGGGAAGCTGAAGAAACACTCCCCCCTGTAGAAACTCCCCTCCCCCACTCACCTCCCATGTCCTCTCTGGTCAGCACCTCTCGTAAATAGGATCCATCAGAAGCCAGAGAACAAAGGAGCCCATGGATGTGGGCTCCCAGGGCACAGAGCTGAGTGCAGAAGAATGGAGTAAATCTGGAGAGCCGGCTGGAAGGTCCAGCGCCTTCCCACACTCAGCAAGTGGCAGAAGGACCCAGGTTTGCATCCAGGTCCTTCATCCCTGCCCCACTCCACCCTAGCATCTCCAGGAACACCTGGTGCCTGGCGCTTGGTAGGCATTCCATGCCTCTTTGTCATTCTGATTGAATGAATGAATGGGTGAATCAGTGAGTGAAATGCACATGCATACTGGAATCAGATTTGATTTGCAGCTTCACCACCTAGTACAGTGTGACTTCATGTCTCTGAGCCTCAGTTTTCTCATCTGTGAATTGTACACAATCACAGTACCTCCCTCTCAGCCCTGATGTGAGAAGCACACAAGATAAGGTATACAAAGTTCCAAGCACCAGTTGTTGTTATTGGTGATATAATACATAATCCAATGCAGACACCGTGTTGAGATGATGGAGACTTAGTTTGGTCTTTTGCTGTGCTCATCTGATCCATCTGCGGTAGGAGAGGTGGGGAGAGAGGTAGAAAGGGGCAAACAGAAGGGTTTTCCCCGACAGCAAGGGCTCTGTTCTCACTCTCTATGAAGAGCTCCCTCTAACTTCATTAGTCATGAGCGTGGCATCAAGCAATAAGTTAATTTCTAACTGTGGCACTTGATAAATTTTCCATTTACCTCATTAGTTTTTACAGCCTGCAATATTGGTGAGAACACTTCCAATTAACCATATGGGAAGCTTCAGTATGGAATCACAACAATTTTTTTAAATGTGTTATTTAACCAAATAAGAATCACAGCCCCAAGAAATAAAGATTCTCAAGTCCCAGGGAAGACTTGCTTCCCGGAGGCCTGTCAGCTGGGGCCCTGGGTCAGGGGCTTACCTGGAGGGGAAGGGGCCGGGCTGGGTATTCGTCCCCCTCCCAAGCTCTGAGAGGAAATGCAAGACAGCCCAGCGAGGTCATGACAGTGGGAGTCGGGGGCTCCGTTCCCAAACCCAGCCAGTAGCTGTAGATGCTCCTTGTTGGTTTCATTACGAAGCATTTCTGAACTTCTTATCTTGCTTGACGGGCACAGGAAGTCTCGTGATGGGAAGTGGTCTCCTTGTTCCGTAGCTGGGGACACCAAGAGCAGCCAGAGAGATTCTGGGGCTGCCGCCAAGATCGCAGGGCAGCCCGTGGTCCAGTGGGGGCCTCATCAGGCCCCTCTCCCTCCAGCTCTGACCCTAGAACAGGCACAGATGTGTGTGGGGCTGTCCCATTCCTCAGGCTTTCCCAGGGCTCAGGACTGTGCCGCCTGCAAATGTTCTGATGTCAACCCCCCTCCCCCAGGCTCTTAACTGAGTTTGTGGTTAAGACTGGGCCATCAGACCCGGTCCCCTGGTGCTGTGAGAGGCCCCAACCATGGGCAAAGGATCCAAGAGTGTCCCCAAAAGTCTCCATCCCGAAACTGAAAAAAAGAGACATTTGGAGGACTTCCCTGATGGTCCAGTGGTTAAGAATCTGCCTTCCAATGCAGGGGACATAGGTTCCATCCCTGGTTGGGGAACTAAGATTCCACATGCCGTGGGGCAACTCGCTGAAACGGAGAGCCAACACAGCAAAAAAAAAAAATGAAAGAGGCATTTGGAACTTTGTCCTTGGACTAAGCTGGAGAGGCCAACTTAGTGATCACCGCAGCCACACTGAGAGAGAAAGCAATAAGATTTGATGGAGCCACCATGCTCCAGGCAGGCTGTGGGGGGGAGAGGAAGAGAGAGAGGCCTGGTGGTAACCTGAGGATGCCCTGACCCAGATGCCCCTGAGACCCACTCTGTCCCGACTCTGCCAGTTTTATCAGGTGCGTGAGAGTTCCATCATGTCCAACTCTTGCAACCCCATGGACTGTAGCCCACCAGGCTCCTTTGTCCATGGAAATTTTCCAGGCAAGAATACTGGAACAGGTTGCCATTTCCTTCTCCAGGGGATCTTCTTGACCCAGGGATCGAACCTTCATCCCCTGCATTGGCATGTGGACTCTTTACCACTGAGCCACCAGGGAATCAATTTTATCAGATGACTCAATAAACCAGGGCCCCGCCATGCAGGCTGCTGGAGAGGCTGAGTAGGGTAGCTATCCTTGCAGCCAGCTGAGGGGGAAGCGAAGCCCTGGTGTCCTCGGCTGTGCGTGGACCTGGGTGGACGAGATCAGTTGTTTTCAAACTGTCCGCAGACCGCTGGGAAGACCGGCAGGGCTGTGGTGTAGGATGGAGAGGGGGAACCTGGGGCTCCCACCCCCACTTTGAGTTTCCAAAAAAAGTCATATTTGATACTGAGTCTCAACAAAGTAGGAAAGCAACTGGCCCAGGCAACCCATCCAGCTGACATCCTTTCTATATTCACATACTGGCCCTGAGAAAATCCTGAGATTTAGCCCCAGGGACCCTCCCACCAGTGGCTCTTGTTCTTCATGGGGCCGCAGAGCTCCCTTCCCCTTCCTCTTCCTCCCTGCTGTGAGCTACTCAGAGCACGGGGGCATGTGGCTCTAGACCAGGGTTCCACCCTGACATTCCTGCTTTCTCTGCTCTGCCCCGTCACCTACTTTTTGAGGAGCAGGATCAGGTCTCAGTTGTCTGTTGTGGTCTTCAGATGGTGGAGGCTGGTCTCAGGACTGTGGGTTGGAAGACATGGGGTCTGGCTCTGACTCAGCTGCAACAGAGAGGCTGCTTCAATCCCATGAATCAGATCTGCCCCAAGTCCCAGTGACTTGAAGAATTCAAATCTCTCTTCTCCCCAGGACAAGGTGAAGGGCACACTGGCGCATGGCCCAGCAAGGTTGTCGTAGGCGTGGGGGCTTTCCGTCTTCCTACCCAATCATCTTCAGTGTGGTGATGGGGTCACTCCCATTCCATGCTCTGCTTGCATCTCGGGGACCCGCGGTGCCTGGGATCCTGGGGCGGCTTGGGCAACGGGAAGCACTAATAGAGGACCGGAGGGCAGATGGAGGGAGGGGATTGGGTATCTATGTGTGTGTGTCCCAGGACATCCCTGACTGGTTGAGGCTCTGTGCGGCTTAAGCTCTGACCAAACAACTTTCTTCTCCTCCTCCCCACCCCCAGCTCCTTCCAAGTTCTTGCCATGATTCTAGATCACTTCTGGGCTCTCATAACAGTCTTTCCTCCCCTGTCCCTCCAGGAGCTAGGAGTGTGAACAGTGTCCCACGATTGCTAACTTCTAGAGCAGGGTGGGTAGGGGTGTGGGGCCTCCTGGTTCCCTTTGCATCAGCTCTTGCATCACCTACACAAGCTATCCCTGCATTGGCTTCCTCTCTTTTAATCACTCAGAGTGACTCATATTTCCTGGCTGGATCCCAGCTAACATAACAGTCGTCCTCAAGTTTTGTTTCTTTGTATCTTCATGGTTACAAGATAGCTGCTGCAGCTCCAGTCATTACATCCTCACCACAACCACACCAAAAGTCGAGAAGAAAGACAATTTCTCCTGCTTGCTTCTTCTTGCCAGGGAGGTAAACCCTTCCCAGAACTGGGCAGAATTGAGTCAATACCAATACTCTAGCTGGAAGAGAGATTAGAAAAGTGAGCAATCCACCTGAAATGGGAGACGGGCTCATCAAGCAAGCAAAAGGGAGTTGCGCAATGGCTGGTGAGTGAGTAACCAACCACGTCCACCCCAGTACGTGGTTTGCGATTGTGGTTAAGAAATTTCCTCTCTCTGGGCCTCAGTTTCCTCATCTGAAAAATAGGAGAGTCTGGTGAGCCCAGCGGTCTCTCTAAGTCCCCACAGCCCTTGGGTTTCAAGGAGATGCCTCGGAGGCCACTGTGGGGCCACCGTGAGGGCCAGGAAAGTGAAGTCTGAGGAGGTGGAATCCTGCTCCCAGTTCCACAAAAGCGGTCTCACTTGATCTTTGTGGAAATAAAAGAATTCTGCTGGGTTTGCTGGTTTCTAATGTCCCTTGCTGCTCTCTCTAGGACCAGGATTCAAAGTTATAGATCAATTTATAAAAATGAGGAAATAACCAGGATGATGCTCTTGCTAAGAATGATCCATTAGCTCCGGGGGTTATTCATAATAAACTTTGGAGATTGATTAAGCTCCCTGGCTTTTTGCCAACTGTTAACCAGTCTGCCTGATGCTGCAGACTCTGCGCTGCGGAGCAGAAACATTCTCCCTGGAACATTCTTGCCTCCCTCTGTTCTCTTCAATTATGAGAAGGCAAACCCCTTACATATATACAATTATTTTAAACTATTTATCTTGCACAAAGGAATTGATCTTTGCAGGTCTTTTTCATTGGCCTTGACACTGATGAATCGCCTCAGAGATGGTCCCAGAGAGGCAGACGCACCCCTAATGGATGGCTCTTCTCATCTTAATGCCCCCACCACCCTCAGGGTCTTCTCCTTTCGGAATCTTCCCTGGTGTCCTCCGTGGGTTTAACTCTACGAATGCCATGCCAGGGAAGCCACCCGCTCTATTCCTGTCATCCCAAGGCCTCTCATAGATCGAAGGTTCAAAGCTTCCAGTGGGGAAGCTTCGGGAGACCTCCAGTCCTTTGCTGGAGAAGGCTCAGCCCCCTCCCCCCGAGAATAACAGACACCTTATTGAAGATGAGCGTCTTTACAGAATAGTCCTCAAACGCTTCCTCTGCCCTTGCAAGGGCAGAGGACACATCCAGCTGCTGTTCGGGTCACCCTCTCATGTGCTCTCTCTTCCTCAAGACTGCTTTGGTTGGCTCACACCTCACAACCTGCCCGGCACAGTAAGACAGGCCAGGTGATGCTGCACCCATTTTACAGATGAAGAAGGTGAGGCCCAAAGGGGCCCAGGGGTCACACGACCCACCCAGGGTCACAGCGGGAATAAAGGACACAGTCAACACTTGAACTTGACCCAGAGGGTTCCAAGGGGAATGCCCACACAAGACAGACGGGGCCAACACACCAGTGACACCCCGCATGCACCAGCTCTTCCCACCTCCTCTCATCCAGACTCTCCCCCGGGTCTGGGCTGCCTCTGCAGATTTGGCAGAGATCAATGAGTCTTGTGCAGACTCCTCACCAATCTTACAGCTTTTCTCTTTCAATAACCCACATGAAAATAAGAATATCGTCCATCTCGGTCAGCTCAGGCCCTAACAAAGTATCACAGACCCAGTGGCTTATAAACAACAGAAATGTCCTGCTCACATATCTGGAGGCTGGCGTCCTGATACCAAGGTGCCTGCCTGGTCAAAGTCCCACAAGAGCCTTCTTCCTGGTCTCAGATGCCAACTGCTTGTTGTATTCTCCCATGGTAGAAGAAAGCAGAGTGAAAACAAGCTCTCTGCTATTCTTTTTATACTGATGTTTATCTGTTTACTTGACTGCACTGGCCCTTATTTGCAGCACGAGGGATCTTCAGTCTTCGTTGAAGTGTGTGGGATCTTCAGTTGTGGCATGTGGGAGCTAGCTTCCTGACCAGGGATAGAACCCAGACCCCCTGACCAGGGATCGAACCCAGATCCCCTGCACTGGGTCTGGCCACTAGACCACCAGGGAAGTCCCAACAAGCTCTCTTCTTTCAGGGACACTAATGCCTATCATGAGGGCTCCACCCTCATGACTTAATCACTTCCCAAAGGCTCCACCTTCTAATGCCATTATCACACTGGGTGTAGGGTTTCAACATATGAATTTTGGGGAGGTGTAAATGTTCAGTCCATAACATTGTCTCTTTATGAAATATTCAAATAATATGGACAAAATAATACAAATTATCATAATAATAAATAATACAAAAAATTTAGCTCAAGTCCCCTGATCACCCCAAAGCCTCCTGCCCAAAGTAACTATTGGCATTTGCGTAGTGTGGATCCTTCCAGATCTATATGTATGCATTTATGAATATATGCATATAAAATATTATATAAAGGAAAGTGGAGTTGAGGGGTTTTATCTGCTGGGATGTTATTAATTTAAGTGGTATCATGCCACACACATCTTTCTGCAACTTGCTTACAAAATGCTCTAAATCAGCATGCACATATTGGCCTCATTTGTCTTTTTCCTGCAGCCTAGTTGTCCAGTACTTAGTATGGATGTGTTGCGGTTTGTTTAACTAGTCCCTTATTGATGGACATGTGGGTTTCTTCCAACATCTCACTATTAAAAACAGTGCTGCAGTGGGCATTCTGTCTTGGCTTCTTACGCTCGACAGGCTATTTCTCTGGAGAAAACTGAGTATTTCTGTAGAAAAAAAGAAACCATAAACTAAACTAAAAGAGAATTTTAATTCTCGACTGGGAGAAAATAGTTGTGACATATACAAAACACTATTAATAATCAGTTTATATGAAAAACTGCGTCAATTTAATAATGAAAAGACAAAAAAAGCCCAATTTTAAAAATGGGCAAAGAATACGAAGAGGCAGTTCGTAGAAGAAATGAAAATGGCTAGGAGGCATTAAGGACAGTCGTGCACCTCAGTGGTAATCAGGGAACAGCACATAAAAGCTCCCGTAAGACCCTGTTCACTCCCCAGATTAGCCCACGTGTTTGGCTGAATGACGTCGGCCACGGGCCAGAGTTTGGGGAGCTGGCGCCATGGCATGCAGTCAGGGTGCAGCCCGAGCCGGTCCTTCCGGGGGCGGTTTAGAAGCGCCTTTACACTTCCACGTGTGCCTGCCCAGCAGCCCCGTAACTTCCCTTCCTGAGTTCACTTTACACAACAGCGGAGTCGGCAGCTCTTGCAGGCTCGTGTAGTCACATACACAGGCCTGCCGTCCAGGTCAGACTCGGGCCCCAGAGGGGCCTGGAACAGAGCCTCAGAAGCCTGCGTGCTTGGCGAGACAGGAGGGGGCCCGTGACTCCAGGGCTCCTCCACCCTCCCCAGGTGGGACGGCAGCAGCATTTTCTACCCTGCATTCGGGGCCCTGGGCCTCTGAGTGAAAGCAGGGACAGGGCCACGAGAGGTTGGGAGAGGTGTTTCCCGGGGTAGGTTAGGTGTTTCTGAAGAATCCCTGCCCGCCCCCACACACACACAATGATCTTTCCTTTTTAAAAAATATTTATTTATTTATTTATTTATTTATTTGGCTGCACCTGATCTTAGCTGTGGCTTGCGGGATCTAGTTCCCCGACCAGGCATTGAACCCGCGCTCCCTGCATCAGGAGCTCGGAGTATTAGCCACTGGACCACCCGGGAGCTCCCACAGTGATCTTTCTCGCATGTTCTTATTGAACCTAGAATGCTGCTGCCTTGCACACACAGCCAAACTGTGGCCAGAGCAGCGAGTATTAAGCCCACACTCCAGTCAGAGCAGGGCTCCCCGGTTCCTGAAGCCCTCTCAGTGTCAGGGTGCGGGGGGTACACCCCTGTGGGAGGTCTGACATCACACCTGACCTCCACAGACAGGTGGCTTTGACCTCACGGCCCACCCGGCTCCCAGAGACTCTGGCCTCTAACAGAGGCCTTGAGCCTGGGCTTTGCCACCAGTGAATTCCGTCCCATCCTCACCTTGCTGAGGCCTGGGAGGCTGGTGGTCCAGCCTGGACCCCCGACGACAGAGTTGCACCCACACCGCGCTCCCCTGAGACACGTCAGACCTTGGAAAAGCCGTTTGGGGTCTTCATTTATGAACTTGAGGTGATCCCGTGATATCAGGGGACAGAGGTGGACGCCTTACTCCTTGTGAGTGTGATGGGCCTTTCCAGCATGATGGGCAAAGCTAAAGGCCAGCCCAGGCCTAAAGTCCATTTATGTGAGAGGAACCCTTAAAGTCAAAGGCAAGTACCTGGCTCAGATCACCCCGCAGCTTAACAGGCTGAAGCTCTCAGCCCTGAGAATGTTGGGATACAGACCGGAAAGACACAGCCCTCTGGGAAACTCCTCCAGGACGCCCCCTCATCCTGACGCTTCCATGACCCCATCCCATCCCCCAACCCCGGCCTCCCCGCTTCTTGATCAGGAAGCCTGAATCCCAGATCTCAGGTGTATCCCTGCTGCCAATATGAGGTTCTCCGTGATCTGAAATATCCCTGCAAATATTTCCTATTTTTAATAACATGGTATCAATTTGCAAACAGAGTAATGATCTCTGTTACTTTTCAGGAAATTATGTTTAATATACTTTACTAGAGCAAAGGAAGAACAATTTAATTGAAAGAGCTGCTATGAACCATATTTAACCTCAGATGTACTAAATGGAGTGTCTTGGAGATAAGTTATGGTTTTTAATTTAATGTAAACTATTCTGTGCATAAGCACGGTGTTTTTGCCACTCTAATAACGACTGGTTTGGGTTTATGAACTATTTTTTCGATCGTCTTTTTCCTCTCGTGAACACCGCTTGTGAATGTTTAAGTCCAATTCGGAGGCTTTCCCACATATCGGAATCGAAAGGCGCTACAGGCCGGGCAGGCTCCGCCGTCTCCGGGGACAGCTGGGCCTCAAATGTGACACGTCTCACGCTGGAGAAGACCCCCCGGTTTTGAGGAGCACCCGTATTTCATCACCCCGGCTGATCCTGTGCCTGGCTGGCTCCTTCGTCACTCTGATGGATATGGATTCCAGCCACCAAATGAAGTTTGCTCACCAAGATTAATTGCTGAAGGAAAAATATTGAAACTTTATTATTCATATAATTCATTTGAGGGGATGATCCCGAGAAAATGTAGCATGCGGTGGAAGTTCATCATTTGACAGTAATCGCAGGGAGGGGAGAAGGAAGGAATCTCAAGGCAGCACCTCAGCGCCTGACCCGCCACAGGCAATGGCGCCCGGGTGTGGGAAGAAGCTGCTCATTAGGTTCTGTCAGCACTGCTTCTTGGGGTCCCCCTGCTCCCAGCAGGGGTTCGGGTGAGTCCTCTTGTGGCCAGCCTGCTGCCCTGTTTTATTTTATTCAGATCTCTTGTTTATTTATGTTTGCTCAGTAGAGTGGGCATTTTTTTTTTGACAACTGGGCATCTCCTTGCCCTTCTTTGGGTAAGACAGCCAACTTCCCTTGGAGGAGCTGTGTCTCTGAGCTTCAGGTGAGGCGCCTCGGGAAGAGCTTGTGACCGGGTGTTGGCCTGTGAGACCGCTGCATCCCTCCGGCCACAGGGACTGATGCAGAACAGACACACGACCTCATCTGGGCCAGGGCCACGCTGTCTTTTCCTTGAAAGGCTGACAAGCTAGCGCTTCTCCTCCCCACTGGGAAGGCTGAGACAGGAAAAGGCTGAGCCGTGGGAACCCTCAAGCCAGCACAAGGGGAGAACAGCCAAGAACCACGGGGGACCCCCGAGATGGAAGAGAGAGACCGTCCTGCTGCAACATCTGGGCCCTGAGTCAAGCCACACCTGAAGCCAGCCCTGCTTCCCAACGTGGGACTTTTTAGTTACGTGAGCCATATAGTCGGTCTTTGCTTATGGTCTTTGCTCAAGCCAGTTTGAGTGAAGTGCTCTCTCAGAGATCTTGCATCTTAAGTGAAATGACAAAAAAGTTCAGCTAGAGGGCCTTCATTCCAGTGTCTTCATGACAAGGTTATGAAGGGTTAGTTCCTGCCTGCCACCCCAGGTTCCTAGAACTGCCATTACTGTACATTTACATCTTTTCTTAAACCTGGTTCTCTAGCCTCCCTTTAATAATTCGTGCTACGTGAGAATCTGACAATAAGTTCATTTTCTGCTTATTGATAGCTGGGTGTTGGCTTCTGTTGCCGTGACCAGAGATGCCGGATATAACATAGAGGCGGTCAGTGGGGACAGTCCTCGGCTCCTTCACTGGGCTCTTGCGTGCTCTCTTAGGCTGCAGGGCCCCAGGACCTCAGTCACCTGGTCCATCAGCAGCCCTGGATCCACAGGCATCTCTGTGGACAGAGCTCAAAGACAGACAGCTGAGGGGAAAAAAGCATGTTGCAGCACGATAGCACTGACATACAGTTTCGAAACATACAGAACACTGCAAATTGTTCACAGGTGCATACACATGTAGAAAAATCACTAAAACGGAATGGAAAGGCAGCACATCAAGTTCACGTCCACGGTTACCTCTGGGAAGGGGAGGAGGGGAAACAGAGTCGGGGAGGAACTTCTCCGACTCTGTGCCCTAATGAAACGAAAAATTAAACATGCCCCAGCTCTCAGGGGCACGGGCACCTGGGTTGAGATTTTGGCTGAGCCCTTGGTGGGGAGGGGTGACTGGTGGGCGCAGGACACCCTGGTCCTTGGCAGCTCAGAGCACAAGCAGTGACGATCAAGCCGGGGTAAACCAGGAGGCATGGCTGTGTGCGTGTCATCCAGGAGCTGGGGTGAGAGGACCACTCATCACTGGAAGGTGGGTGAGTAAGGGGCTAGGACACGTCACCTCGACAGCATGATCATAGCCTGAAGGACACCTAAGGTATGGATATGTAGATTGGTCTGCAGAAGAAGACAGACAAATACACATACACATTATTCCCTTGTCTTTGCTTTAACATTGCACATTTTAAAAGTAAAAACCAAGGAAGATCCCCTGGAGGCGGGCACGGCAACCCACTCCAGTATTCTTGCCAAGAGAAACCCACAGACAGAGGAGTCTGGCAGGCTATGGTCCATGGGCTAGCAAAAAGTAGGACACGACTGAAGTGACTTAACACACACAAGGAAAAGTAAAAAATGTGAAAAAGACAAGAAAATGACCACCCAAAATCTCATCACACAGAAGTAATCACTTTGAACGTTTCAGTGAGGCTCCTCCAGTCTTGGCTACAAAAAGATAGATTTTTCTTCCTAAGTCAGGAAGTAGCACACATAGTATTTTAAACAAAGTACGTGGGTGACTATTGGTGCAATAGCTTTCCCTTTGGAAACAGGCTTATGGCCATGGGGAACAAAAGAAATAATAGTAATAATAGCAAATAATTATAATGTAAATAACTATAAATAGTAAATAGCCACAATGTTTTCGATGGAAGGGCATTTTTTTTTTACAGAGTTGTGTTTCGTTTCTGCTGGACAGCAAAGAGACTCAGTTATACATATATATTCTTTTTCATATTTTTTCCGTTTTGGCTTATCACAGGATATTCGGTACAGTTCCCTGTGCTATGCAGCAGGACCCTGTTTATCCATCCTATATGTAATAGTTGGCATCTGCTAATCCCAAATTCCCAGTCTTTCCCTCCCTAACCCTCTACCCACTTGGTAACTATGAGTATTCTCTGTGTCTGTCGAGTCTGTTTCTGTTTAATAGGTATGTTCATTTGTGTTGTAGTTTATATTCCAACTATAAGTGACATCAAGTGGTATTTGTCTTTCTCTTTCTGACTTTCTTCACTTAGTATGATCATCTCTAGGTCATCCTTGTTGCTGCAAACGGCATTATTTCATTCTTTTTTGACGGCTGAGGAGTATTCCATTTGTATATATACGTACCACATCTTCTTTATCCATTCATCTGTCAATGGACATTTAGACTGTTTACAGGTCTTGGCTTTTTGTAAACAGTGCTAGTATTTTGTTCACTACATAAATAGTGAACACAAGGGTGCGTGTATCTTTTTTAATTATAGCTTTGTCTGAGTGCATGCCCAGGAATGCACTCTATTTTTGGTAGAGCAACTCTATTTTTGGTTTTTTTAGGAACTTCCACATTTTCCATAGTGGCTGCACCAATTTATATTCAGAGGGACACTGCCCAAAATGCTCTGCATACACTAATTCACTAAATCCTCCCAACCCAAAGAAGTAGGTCGTTATTATAAATTCCCATTTTACAGATGAGAAAAGTGAGGCTCATGGAGATGTTTATATCTGGGTTTCACAACTGGTAAGTCAAGATTTTGACTACGCCAAAACTTTTGACTGTGTAGATCACAACAAACTGTGGGAAATTCTTAAAGAGATGGGAATACCAGACCACCTTATCTGCCTCCTGAGAAGTATGTATGCAGGTCAAGAAGCAACAGTTAGAACCAGACACAAACAACAGACTGGTTCCAAATAGGGAAAGGAGTACATCAAGGCTATATATTGTCACCCTGCTTATTTAACTTATATGCAGAGTACATCATATGAAATGTCAGGCTGGATGAAGCATAAGCTGGAATCAAGATTTCTAGGAAAAATATCAATAACCTCAGATATGCAGATGATACCACCCTTATGGCAAAAAGTGAAGAGAGACTAAAGAGCCTCTTAATGAAAGTGAAAGAGGCAAGTGAAAAAGTTGGCTTAAAACTCAACATTCAGAAAACCAAGATCATGGCATCCGGTCCCATCACTGCATGGCAAATAGATGGGGAAACAATGGAAACAGTGATAAACTTTTTTTGGGGGGGGCCAAAATTACTGCAGATGGTGACTGCAGCCATGAGATTAAAAGACACTTGCTCCTTGGAAGAAAAGCTATGACTAATCTAGACATCATGTTGAAAAGCACAGACATTACTTTGCTGACAAAGGTCCGTCTAGCCAAAGCTATGGTTTTCCCAGTTTTCATGTATGGATGTTGAGAGTTGGACTATAAAGAAAGCTGAGCGCTGAAGAACTGATGCTTTTGAACTTGTGGTACTGGAGAAGACTCTTGAGAGATCCTTAGACTGCAAGGAGATCAAACCAGTCAATCCTAAAGGAAATCAGTCCTGAATATTCATTGGAAGGACTGATGTTGAAGTTGAAACTCCAATACTTTGGCCACCTGATGGGAAGAACTGACTCTTTGGAAAAGTTCCTGATGCTGGGAAAGATTGAAGGCGGGAGGAGAAGGGGACGACAGAGGATGAGATGATTGAATGACATCACTGACTCAATGGACATGAGTTTGAGTAAACTCTGGGAGTTGGTGACGGACAGGGAGGCCTGGCGTGCTGCAGTCCATGGGGTCACAAAGAGTTGGACACAACCGAGTGACTGAACTGAACTGAAGTCAGGCTCCAGAGGACCTTCCTGGGGTCACCACCACTGCCGGCTGCCCCTCAGGGAAGCTGCCAAGCTGACCTCATTTCATGTGATCCCAGAGCCTCCCTCAGCACAGCAGGACGTGTGGGTCGGCGCTGTCTGCCTGCCCTGCATGTGAGGCTCACAGACGAGTTGTCATCTGCCCCACCACGTGGCTCCAGGGTCAACTTGGACAACTTCAGACCCCAGCCCTTCCCTCTGCCTGACCAAGGGGACTCAAGGCCAGCAGCTTTCTGGGCCAGCGCCCCCACTGTCTGCCCAGCACAGAGGGCTCTTGACTGTCACTGGAGGAATTTCCCAAGCTGACCCAGCAGCCAAGAAGCCCAGCCTCTCTTTCCCACAGCGCCTTGGCAGAGGTCTGCACAGAGGGTGGCGTGGACCCCTTGTTCCAGCCATCCCTGCGCCAGCAGTTCACCCGAGCACAACTCTGTGCATCCAACCGACGAATAATAAATTTAATAATTAAAGAATAATTAATTACACCTGAAACTTCTCACTTGGGGGTACAATTAGCCTCTGGCACCTTTTGAATGAGTTGCCAGTGACTAATTGTGCCCTCAAGGAGGCATTTGTAAGTACAATTAATTGTGTGCAAAATTAAACTCACAAATACTCAGGAACATAAAAATCATTCCCACGAAAAGAGTTTGTTCAGAATCCAGGCCGTTAGTTTTTTAAAGGGTCCTGTGGTGAGTTCCCCCGGCTCCAGATGTGCCCTGGGGTCTCCGTGGGAGGCCGCCCCTCCCCCAGCATGGGGGTCCCCAGAGCTCGGAGCTTCCACCGCTGTGGGAACCCCCAGCTGGCTATTCCACAGAGCAGGGCTTTGGCTCGTGACTCGGAAAGGTCTATTTAGTACAGAGTCGTGCAGATGGGAGAGCAGCAAGGAAGAGCCAAGAGTTAAAGCACAAACCTGCCTTCTTTGCCTCCTTCAACTTCTCAGCCAAGGTCATCCCAAACTGGAGGAGATCGTCAGCCTTCCGGGTCTTGCCCAGGGGCCACCTCTTGGAGAAGCCTTCAGATGTAGGGCTTGGTGCTGGTGTCAGACCTGCTCTGGCCATCGTTGACCAGTCACTAAGTCATGTCCGCCTCTGTGCGACCCCACGGACTGTAACCCACCAGGCTCCTCTGTCCATGGGGTTTCCTAGGCAAGAATACTGGAGTGGGCTGCCATTTCCTCCTCCAGGAGATCTTTCCAACACAGAGATCAAACCCACCCCTTCTCTCACATCTCCTGCATTGGCCCTGTTCTTTACCACTAGCGCCCCCTGGGAAGCCCCATCAATTCGCCTTGAAATTCTATTAATCCTTCCAGATTTCACTCAGATGCCACAGCCCCTAAGAAGCCTTTTGCCCTTCCAGGACAATGGATGCCCCTCTGGGAGTGTCTCAGAACCTATGCTTGCTGCACTGGTTCTTCTGAGCTTTTTGCTCCAGACCTTGGGAAGGAGAAAACTTCCTCACGTTCTCTCCCCTGGGCCAACCGATGATCGGTAAGACGCAGACATTTGTGACAGCAAAGCTGGAAGCAAACGAGTGTAGTCAAAGAGGGTGGCATTCCTTGCGCTGCCTCTAGCCCAGCTGCAAGGGAGGAACAGCTGATGAGAACAGTTTTACAAAATTGAATGCTTTATCCTGGTTATTTTCGTATTATTTCTGGGAAGTGAAGCCCCTTTGAGGGCACAAACTTTTCATGCCCTGGGTCTCTATAGTTTAAAAGATTTGCGTTTCTTTATTAGATTTTCTTCTTGACAGTCCCTCAGTAAGCCGTGCCTAGAAGCCCCTGGAGGGACTAACTGCAGGGGGAGCCATCTGCTGTGTTCCTTGCTTGCAGTTTCAGGGCACTGAGAAGGCTTAATGAATCCCCGGTACAGGTTTGAGTGCAGAAAGGGGCCAGCCGCTCACAAAAGCCTGATGCTCTGTGACACTCTGCCATTCACCATCACCCAGGACACACCTTCCAGGTGGCGGGCCCTGGACTAGCATGCTCTAGATCCAGAGACGGTAAGACAAAAATCTCTCTCCAGAGGCTTCCAGGCTTGAGGGGAGAATACCAACGCACTGGGAACTGTCGGGAGGCAGAGAAGCCCCAGGCAGGAAACACTCCCCTCCCACCAGGGGAGAAGAGTTCTATAAGAGAAGTACTGGGGAAGGAGAGACGCAGTGGTGTGTGAGAGAGAGAGACAGAGGCAGAGAGAGGTCTGAGCTCATGAATCAGAACAAGAGTCAATGGTTTTGCCAACCAACTGTCTCTTTTGGCACCCTGGCCATCAGCTACGGGTCTGCAGGACTTTATTTCCTTAGTTGCTATCGCTTTCCCACAAAACAGAATACAAAAAAGAAATGTCACAGGAGTATAAGAGAAAACCATGATTTGCTGATGCTTCTAGCTCCCCACGTTGCCTCCAGGACCTTAACAGAGAGGATTAAGAAGCAACCCAAGGCACACAGCGCTCTGTCTGCAGGAGAAGGTGTGCTTCAGTGCAGATCAACAGAGTTCACAGACCAGCCCCAGCCTTCAAGTGGGACCAAGGGAAGGCTCCTCCAGAGCTCCCGAGCCCCCCACCCGCATCGCTCCCACAGCATCCTGAGCTCCCCTTCTGGGACAGCCCTGTGTACCTGGGTTACAGACACAGAGGTTGCACTTCGGCGGGTGACTCACCCCTGGCCCCAAGGGCCAGCGAGAGCAGGTTATCAGAGGCCCCTCCAGCCCAGGGAATGGACGCTGCAGGGGTGTGAGCCCGATGTTCTCATGGGCAGAGCTGGGGAGGCTGTCCCTGCCACCGTGTGTGGCAAAGCCCTAGCCTTGGTGATACAGTTCAGATGCTTGGGTCTCCCTGTCTGACCCTTACCATCTCAGTTTCTAGTCTCTGTTGGAAGTCCTGCCTCATTAAGAGACTTCCTGCTCCCTGCCATATTGGCCTTTTGGGCAGAATTCGCAATTAGAGTGTTAGAGTGGTGCTCTATTAACTGCAAAAATTGTGATTCTTAGATTGAGTTAATTGCTAATATCTGTATACAGTGTTCCCCCAAGATACTTTACATTATAGTAAATAAACTTCCCATCTGAATTCAGAGACATGACCAGAGGTTTTACAAATACATAATTATATTTACAGAAAGCCAGGGCTTCCAGTGGGAAAGAATCCACATGCAAGTGCAGGAGATGTAAGAAATGCAGGTTCGATTCCTGGGTTGGGAGGATGCCCTGGAGAAGGAAATGGCAACCCACTCCCGTATCCTTGCCTGGGAAATCCTATGGACAGAGGAGCCAGGTGGGCTACAGTCCATGGTGTCACAAAGAATCAGACACGACTGAGCGACTCAGCAGGGTCCTCTCAGCTGCCCACTTCTTCAACACTGTCTCAGCCCACTCTTCAGAAGCCAGCAGCTGCCGTGGTAGGTAAGCCACAGAGATTCTTTCCCATTCTTTCTCAGAAAATAACCCAAACCACCACACATACCCATCAAAACTCTTGGCACTACTCCTGGCTAGAAATGGCTCAGTAAAAAAAAAAAAAAAGTAGGACATTGTAAATGGTTTTCATTGGTCATGAGATGGATTGTCCAGTGCTGACAGCAGGAGTAGATATTATTGGTATAAGCCATTTGGAAAGTGTTTTGCCAATAGGAGTCCAAGCCTAAAAAATTTCCAAACTCAGTTTCATCAAATATATCTCCATACAGCAGCACACTCTGCAGCCAAAAAAATTATATAGTCCTTGACTAAATTATTAGAAAGATGTTCATGCTACGTTAAGGAAGAATAAATTAAAGATGAACATGTAGAGTTATTACGTATTTTTTATACATATGCACATAAGGAAAGATCTGGAAGGAACATTAACAGTTATTGGTGATGAATTTGCCTGGTAATTTTCATTTCTTTATATCTTTTTTTACCTAAATCATTTACATTGAGTGGGTATATCTTTTATAATTATGGAAAAAACTATTTCCATCTTGGAAAAAGAAAAGAAAAAAATATACAAACAACATGAAATAAAATTTGACAAAAAAAAAAACCTCTGAAAATGTGCATGCCTTTGACCTAGTGGTTTCACTTTTGGAATCAGTCCTAAGGAAATAATCTGAAGTGCAAACAAAGCTGAATGACACAAAATTATTAACCACAGTAGTACTGATATTAACAAAATTGCCAAAAAATCTCAATGGCAACCAAAGGAGTAATTTATGGCACAGTCAGAAGATGGGATATTTTATACCATTTTGGAGATTTTTGAAGACGTCGTATTAACATGAGAAGCATAGTTATATCAGAATTATAAGTGGAAAGCAAAAGGAAAGGAACCAAATTTACCCTAAGAATGAAGAACCATTTAGAAAAATACAGAAGCAACCTTAAAAAGCAAATTAAATGCCTAGACAAGTCGAAACAGACCCCGCCCCGCCTCAGATTTCCCTCAAAATGATCACAGCGAATGTTGCCGGAGCCTGACGTTCTTGCAGCGCCGTCCACAGACTCGTGGAGACTTCCTCCTTCACAGGTAGAAGCAGGGGTGACTCCGCGTCCGGGTGCTGAGTGGCTTCCTGAGTGTTCTGACGATGCAGTTGTGAATAAATACAAAAAGCTTCTCCGAACACTTGGGCAACACTCCAAACCCCAAATGCCTCCTTAGACAAAACAGAAGCATCACCCTGAGTGTTTTGCCACTGAACAGAAGCTAGATCCTGGAAATGGACAGTTGCGCCCAACGGTAGGAGCTTGCTCTCACCGGGAACGCTCTGCCATCGGAGACGTACAGTTTAGGTCACTGGCGGCAGGGAAAGGGGGTGAGGCCCTTCCCTCTGGTCCCGTCTCCCTTGGGAAGGTGACATTGCCCAATCCCTGCCCACTTGAGCTGTCACCTCACTTCCGTGCCTCTGTGCCTGGGAGGCACCATCGCACTCCCTGGCGCTTACAGAACGGACAGTGCCAGGCACGGGACTTTCTAAACCTGCCCTGTTGGCAGTTGCTTTTTATATTTACTCTCTCCTAAGTCGTGACCCTGAAAAGACATTTGGAGGGACTGGATTGGAAAAGAAGATGATGCGGACCACACTCTGTTGTGCCTTCACTATTCTTTTTAGTTGTAAAACTAATGTGTTTATTTTTTATATAGAAAAAAATGTATCCTGGTCCAGGGAGATTCCACGTGCTGCCAAGCAGCTAATCCATGCAACCACAACCACTGAGCCTGTGCTCTCGAGCCCAGGAGCTGCGATGACTGAGCCCCCGTGATGCACCACTGAAACCCGCCTGCCTAGAGCCCCTGCTCCACCACAAGAGACGCCTCCGCGATCAGAAGCCCGCACACCCCACCTGCAGAGTAGTGCCCGCTCTCCAGAGCTTGAGAAAGCCTTCACACAGCAATGAAGACCCAGCGCAGCCAAAAATAAAATAAACAGATAACTAATTTAAAGAGAAAAAGTATAAAACATACATAAAGTAAACAATGAAAGCCACTTCTCCACCCTTCCAATCTCGGCTCCAGAGTGTGACATAGTTCTTTGGGGAATTCATTCTTTTTTTCTCTTTCTCTCTCTTTTTTAAAAATTGCTTATATCTGATTACAAAATGGTTCATGTCCACCTCAGGGAATAGAGACAAACACACAGGAATACATAGAAGTCCAGTGAAATCCTGATGCCCCAAAGATAACCCCTGTTAACATTTTGATATGTATCTTCCAGTCTTTAGTCTATGCATATGTGCCTGAATTCTTGTAACTTTGGGAATCACATTATAGTACTGAATTCTAGCATGCCTTTTTAACTTAATATGTCATGATCATTTTCCAATGCCACTAACTATTCTTTATGACAAAATTCTTACTGGCTACAGAATATTCCACTGGGTGATACATAATCCTTTACTTGTCCAATCCCCTACTGCTGAATATTTACGTTGCTTCTATTTTTTCACTGTCATATCTCACACTGACAAACTATGTGTGTAAAAGTCCCTGGAGCTTCTCAAGATACATTTCCAGAAATGGAATTCTTTGGAGAAGGGTAGAAACATTTCTGAGGATTTTAAATCTTTTTTATTTTACTTCTTGTACTTACAAACACATACCATTTAATTTGCATGCTCTGTCTCTCAGCTCTGTCCAACTCTTTGCAACACTATGGACTCATTATATATAAGTTAAATAAGCAGGGTGACAATATACAACCTTGACGTACTCCTTTCCCAATTTGGAACCAGTCTGTTGTTCCATGTCAGCTTCTAACTGTTGCTTCTTGACCCGCATACAGGTTTCTCAGGAGGCAGGTAAGGTGGTCTGGTAGTCCCATCTCTTGAAGAATTGTCCACAGTCTGTTGTGATCTCCACTGTCAAAGGCTTTGGCGTAATCAGTAAAGCAGAAGTAGATGTTTTTCTGGAATTCTCTTGCTTTTTCTATGATTCAACGGATGTTGGCAATTTGATCTCTGGTTCCTCTGCCTTTTCTACCATCTGAAAATATTTTTGTATCCAGTTCAGTAAAGTATATTCGCATTGTTGTGCAACAAATATCTAGAATATTTTTATCTTGTGAAACTGAAAACTCCATGCCCACCAAACGTTATTTCCTCTTTTCCCTTCCCCCAGCCCTTGGTAACCCTCTTTCGACTTAGTGTTTTATGGTTTTGTCCACTTCAGAGACTTCACATCAGTGGAAGCATACAATGTTTGCCCTTTCATGACTAGTTTATCTCACAGAGCACGATGTCCTCAAGGTTCACCCATGCTGCAGCATATATCAAAATTTCCTTCTTTTTTAAGGCTGGATAATATTCCATCATAAGTGTACAATCATATTTTGTTTATGCAATCATCAATCATCCATCAGCGGACATCTGGGTTGTTTCCACCTCTTGGCTACCGTGAATAGTGCTAAGGTCCCGCTGTCAGTTCTTTTGTGTTAATACCCAGAAGTGGAATTATGGGATCATAATTTTTAAATTTTTTGAGGAACCTTCATACTGCATTCCATAGTGGCTGCATTATTTTACACTCTCACCAACAAAACGACACACAAGGGTTCCAGCCTCCCAACATCCTCACCAATACTCGTTTTTTGTTCTTTCAATTGTGGCCATCTAATCCCACTTTTGGCACACACCCTGAGAAAACCATAATTCAAAAAGACACATGTACCCCAATGCTCATGGCAGCACTATTTACAATAGCTAGGACATAGAAGCAACCTCAATGCCCATCAGCAGATGAATGGATAAAGAAGTTGTACATATATGCAATGGAATATTCCTCAGCCATAAATAGGAACAAAATTGAGTCCGTTCTAGCGATGTGGATGAACCTAGAGCCTGTCATACAGAGTAAGTCAGAAAGAGAAAAACAAATATTGTATATTAATGCATTTATACAGAATCTAGAAAAATGGTACTGATGAAACTACTTGCAGGGCAGGAACAGAGACACAAATGTAGAACAAACTTGTGGAAACAGTGGGGGAAGGAGAGTGTGGGACGAATTAAGAGAGAAGTGGGAAGAAAAAAAAAACACAAAAAACTAGCCATCCGAATGGGCGTCTTTTGTCACAGAACTATTGCCAGTGAACAGTGGTTTTGGTTTGCATTTTTTCTAACATTTAGATGTTGAGCATCTTTTCATTTGCTAGTTGGCCATTTTTTGAGATTTTCAATACATAGTACCAAAACTTCTTCCAGAAAGTGGGGACAGTTGAAACTCCCACCAGGAATGTGAGAGCAATCCTCCTTGCTTCTAGACAATGTTCTATGCCCCTCAGGTTTTAAACATTCTCCAAAAGATGTAGATGAAATGTTAAGAAAGCCATTCACATTTGCCTTGTGATGGTAAGAAGTAAACACTACCTTTGAAAATAGAATTTCCTTGAGCTGGGCAAGGCTGACCTCAATTTTCTGCTACCAGGAATACTGGGATTCAAGTCTTTGTTTTATCGGTCTTTCAGAATCATTTTCTGTTCTAAACAGTTGCATTGCTCCCGAGTCTTATCATTAAGATTTAAATGGCCTTTGGGTTGTGGGCATTTGGAGCATTCACACGAAAGACTGCTCCAAAAAGAAGCCCTCGGGTTTGAGTGACAAGCTTAAGCAAATCTTGCCTTGTTATTCTTGGTCTTCTACTCCAGGGCCCATTGTCTGACTCTGCTGCTCCTGCCAACTCCTCCATAATACAGTAAAAAAATCAAAGCCTTAAGTAATAGGAGGTTATTTGCAAATCGTATTCTTTTTTTTGTTGTTTAAGTAGAGCAGTTCCTTGTTAATAAATGAAATTTATTGAAAACTCTTTAGAGAATCCTCATGAGTAGCAGAGGCTGGACAGTCTGTTCCCAGCCACCAGTGGTGACAAGAAGAAAAAGAAAATGGCTCTCTGTCGACTACTAAAGCTCCTCCCAAAGAACCCTCTTTTGAAAATCAGAGTTTTGCACATTTCCCAAGTGTATCTTCACGTGAACTTAGAGGTTACAGCCACTTTTCAGTCTGGGCATTGGCTAGGAGTTCTGTCCATCGTCACTTGAGCCAAGTGAGTGCAGCCGCTTCCAGAATGCAGCCAAGCGCCAGGCTTCTCCCACTGTGTATTTCCAGAAGTGACACGGTTGGAGGATGTAAGACCCCCAAGGGTTCTTAGAATCACTCAGGGACTTGGTACCAGGCAAGGGCTGTAAGGAAATGCCAACCACCAATTTCCATGTTATCAGCAAACCTATCGGGTATTTATTTTGGTCTCAACTCATCACGAAGAAGAATGGGAGTCATGCTATGGAAATTCATACAACACTGCACCAGGATACTGGATGTCAAGTCCCACCAGAAGACAAAGCCACACTCCAAATAGAACCATTTAAGGCAGGTCGATTTTTTAAATTTACTTTTTGGTTGTTCTGGGTCTTCATTGCTACACACAGGCTTTCTCTAGTGTCGGCAAGCGGGGGCTGCTCTTCATTGCCGCGTGCGAGCATCTCACTACAGTGGCTTCTCTTGTTGCAGAGCACAGGCTCTAGGCACTCAGGCTCAATAGTTGCGGTGAACAGGCTTAGTTGCCCTGAAGCAAGTGGAGTCTTCCTGATCCAGGGATGGAACCTGTGTCCCCTGCATTGGCAGCTGGATTCTTAACCACTGAACCACCAGGGTCGTTCTGAACAGGGTAAATTTTGTAAAGCGCGGGTACAGGAAAACTCCACCAACTAGTCCCGCAACCTGGGGCTAGAGGACGCTGAGCTGTTATCAGCTCTAGGTCCAAAGGGCTGGGAAAGGAAGAAGTTACTACAACACAGACAGAGAGACATGTAGCGTGTCACAGCGAACATTGAAAGAAGTGACATACTGATGCATGCTACTATAGGAGGAACCTTGGAAACATTATGCCAAATGAAAGAAGCCAGACCAAAGGCCACTTATTACATGACTTCATTTATAGGAAATGTCCAGAATAGGCAAATCCACAGACACAACTAATAGATTAGTGAGTGCCTAGGGTTAAGAGAGGGGAGAAAAAAAGAATGACTCCTAATGGATTCCAGGTTTCTTTTGGGGGTGATGAAAATGATGGAATTAAATAGAAGTGGCCATTGCACAACCCTATGAATACACTATAAGCCACTGAAATGGTACTTTTTTAAAGATGGTGACATTTATGGTATGTGAATTATATCTCAAGAAATATTTAAAAGGGGGCCTGAAGCGTAACCTTTGGTGAAAAAGCAGTCTGTTCAAGGCAACCACGTGAGGGTGGTAGGAGGAAGGAGGAGAGAGGAGACTAGGGAACAAATGCACTGACTTTCCTCTCCTTTCTCCTCTGGTTGACGATGCCTCCTCATTGGCCAAACCCAACTGGAAGCCAATGAGTGAGCAAATGTTGGTGTCCTCTATACACGTCAGCCTCCACGACAGACCACAGGTGGGAAAGGATGCAGAGTGGGGCTGGAGGGCCATTGGAGCCATCTGGACACCAGAATAAAAGGAAAATAAGAATACGTATATGAGGGGACTTCCCTGGTGGTAAAGTGGTTCAGACTTTGCCTTTCAATGCAGGGGGTGCAGGTTTGATCCCTGATCTGGGAACTAAGATCCCACATGCCTCACTGCCAAAAAACCAAAATGTAAAACAGAAGCAGTTTTGTAACAAATTAATTCAATAAAGACTTTAGGGGGAGGAGCCAAGATGGCGGAGGAGTAGGACGGGGAGACCACTTTCTCTCCTACAAATTCATGGAAAGAATAACTAAACGCAGAGCAAACTTCACAGAACAACTTCTGATCGCTAGCTGAGGTCATCAGGCGCCCAGAAAAGCAGCCCATTGTCTTCGAAAGGAGGTAGGACAAAATATAAAAGATAAAAAGTGAGACAAAAGAGCTGAGGACGGAGATTCGTCCCGGGAAGGGAGTCTTGGGCGGCATTGCTTGGGGTAGGGTCTGGGCCTGAGTGCCCTGAGGACAATTGGAGGGAGCTTCTGTGAGGTGCCAACTTGAACTGTGGGAGACCAAAAGAGAGAGAGTACATTAACCGGCCCGAACACACTGCCGGCCGTTCGCAGAACAAAGAGACCGAGAAAGTCCAGAGAAGAGCTCGCAGGCTGCGGACCGGCCCAGCCCCGCAGGAGGCAGGAGGCAGGGGGGAGGGGAAGGCCGCGGCGAGACACAGGGCGCAGGCACCCAACCGGCGCGGGCGGGGACTGGGGCTGGGGACGCGGAGGGCGGAAGGCGCGCGCACCCGACTGGCGCCAGCGGAAACTGAGACTGGGTCCGCGGAAGGGAGTGGGCGCGCCACACCTGGGGATAGCGCGCCCATCAAGCCCCTCGCTGCCTGGACCACTCTGACGGGGAAGGCACAGAGAGCAGGCGCAGCTTTTCCTTCCGCGCTTTTGTGGAACACCCGAGGGCTGGAACCTCGCGCAGCGCGGGGCGTGCTCCATATGCAGCGGCCGGGAGCCTGAGCAGCGCAGACGGAGAAAGCAGCGCCAGCCCATCCCCGCAGCGTCAGCCCCTCCCCGCAGAGCGACGGAACTAGCTACCTGAATAAGAGTCCACCTCCGCCCGCCTGTCTCAGGGCGGAAATGAGGCTCTGAAGAGACCGGCAAACAGAAGTCAAATAAACAAAGGGAACCGCTTCAGAAGGGACTGGTGCAACAGATTAAAATCCCTCTAGAAAACACCGACTACACCGTAAGGGGCCTGTAGATACCGAGAAGTGTAAGCTGGAACGAGGAGCTATCTGAAACTGAGCCGAACCCACACTGACCACAACAGCTCTAGAGAAACTCCTAGATATAATTTTACTTTTTTCTCTTTTTTTTTTCTTTTTTTTATTTTTTATTTTTTCTCTTTTATCTTCCTTTAAAATCCCCTATTACTCCCCCATTACTCCTTAACTTTCATTTTCATAGATTTTTATGATTTTTTTAATTAGGGGAAAAAAAAATTTTTTTTTCTTTCTTTTTTTCTTTTTCTTTTTTTTTCTTCTTTTTTTTTCTTTCCTTTTTCTCTTCTATTTTCTATTTTTCTTTTTCTCTTATTTCTTTTAAAGTCCTCTAGTACTCCTCTACTACTCCTTAATTTTCATTTTCAATACACTATAACCTTACAAAAAAAAAAAAAAGAGAGAAGCCCTATTTTTAAACCGAAGATTATTCTCTCCCAATCTTGACTCTCTGTTTTCTACCTTAGAACACCTCTATTTCCTCCTTTCCCTTCTCTTCCCAATCCAATTCTGTGAATCTTTGTAGGTGACTGGGCTACGGAGAACACTCTGGGAACAGACAGCTGCGTAGATCTGTCTCTCTCCTCTTGAGTCCCCCCTTTTCTCCTCCTGCTCATCTCTATCTCCCTCCTCCCTCTCCTCTTCTTCATGTAACTCTGTGAACCTCTCTGGGTATGCCTAACAGGGGAGAATCTTTTCGCCATTAACCTAGAAGTTTTCTTATCAGTGCTGTATAGTTGGAGAAGTCCTGAGACTACAGGAAGAATAAAACTGAAATCCAGAGGCAGGAGACTTAAGCCCAAAACCTGAGAACACCAGAAAACTCCTGACTACATGTAACTTTAAGTAATAAGTGACTGTCCAAAAGCCTCCATACCTACACTGAAACCAACCACCACCCAAGAGCCAATAAGTTATAGAGCAAGACATACCACGCAAATTCTCCAGCAACGCAGGAACATAGCCCTGAACGTCAACATACAGGCTGCCCAAGGTCACACCTAACACATAGACACATCTCAAAACTCATTACTGGGCACTCCATTGCTCTCCAAAGAGAAGAAATCAAGTTCCACGCACCAGAACACTGACACAAGCTTCCCTAACCAGGAAACCTTGACAAGCCAATCGTCTAACCCCACCCACTGGGTAAATCTTCCACAATAAAAAGGAACCACAGACCTCCAGAATACAGAAAGCCCACTCCAGACATAGCAATCTAAACAAGATGAAAAGGCAGAGAAATACCCAACAGGTAAAGGAACATGAAAAATGCCCACTAAGTCAAACAAAAGAGGAGGAGATAGGGAATCTACCTGAAAAAGAATTTAGAATAATGATAATAAAAATGATCCAAAATCTTGAAAACAAAATGGAGTTACAGATAAATAGCCTGGAGACAAAGATTGAAAAGATACAAGAAATGTTTAATAAAGACCTAAAAAAGAAGAAATAAAAAAGAGTCAATTAAAAATGAATAATGCAATAAATGAGATCAAAAACACTCTGGAGCAAACCAACAGTAGAATAATGCAGACAGAAGATAGGATAAGTGAGGTAGAAGATAAAATGGTGGAAACAAATGAAGCAGAGAGGAAAAAAAGAAAAAAAAAGAATCAAAAGAAATGAGGACAACCTCAGGGACCTCTGGGACAATGTGAAACACCCCAACATTCGAATCATAGGAGTCCCAGAAGAAGAAGACAAAAAGAAAGGCCATGAGAAAATACTCGAGGAGATAATAGCTGAAAACTTCCCTAAAATGGGGAAGGAAATAGCCACCCAAGTCCAAGAAACCCAGAGAGTCCCAAACAGGATAAACCCAAGGCGAAACACCCCAAGACACATATTAATCAAATTAACAAAGATCAAACACAAAGAACAAATATTAAAAGCAGCAAGGGAGAAACAACAAATAACACACAAAGGGATTCCCATAAGGATAACAGCTGATCTATCAATAGAAACCCTCCAGGCCAGAAGGGAATGGCAGGACGTACTGAAAGT